>NC_074699.1:5162874-5228277 GCF_029448725.1 Salvelinus fontinalis
ATCCAGGACACACAGCTAGCTGTTGGGCTAACCAAACACACGTCTGAAGTGCAATGACTGAATTCATGCCAAATCTTTATAAGCATTACAAGCATCAGCACACAGAGAGAGAGGGAGGGAGAGAGAGGGAGAGAGAGAGAATTTAAATTTGAATATTTATTTAACTAGGCAAGTCAGTTAAGAACAAATTCTTATTTACAATTTACAATGACAACAAAGAGCCCCAGGACAGAAACACATTAAGACCCAACCAAATTATGAGAAAGCAAAAATATAAATATTTCACACACGAAAAGAATCAAACAAAAAAACGGCGCATATTGGAGTACTATCTGGCCCTAAACAGAGTGGCAGAATACCTGACCACCGTGACTGACCCAAACTTAAATGAGGTGAAAATTCTTTCCAATGTGTCCAGTAATTATCTTTTTGTTTTCTCATGATTTGGTTGGGTCTAATTGTGTTGCTGTCCTGGGGCTCTGTTTTTAGCCAGATCCAAATGTCAAATTTGATATTCCCTTTGATGGCATTGAAGGCCCTTCTTGCTTTGTCTTTCAGCTCGTTCACAGTGGCCTCTCTCTCTCAAAATGGAATAAACAAGGGAAACATTAGTGAACATTACATTCACAAAAGTTGTAAAAAAAATGTAGATGTCAAATATCGTGTTATTGGCTATGTACAGCGGTGTTAGAATGTGCAACTACAGTGCCTTCGGAAAGTATTCAGACACCTTGACTTTTTCCACGTGTTGTTACATTACAGCCTTATTCTAAAATGGATTAAAAAAATAAAAATCCTCAGCAATCTACACACAATACCCCATAATGACAAAGCAAAAACGTTTTTTAATTTTATTTTTTGCAAATGTCAAAAAACTTTAAAATACATTATTTACATAAGTATTCAGACCCTTTGCTATGAGACTTGAAATTGAGCTCAGGTGCATCCTGTTTCTATTGATCATCCTTGAGATGTTTCTACAACTTGATTGGAGTCCACCTGTGGTAAATTCATGGACATGATTTGGAAAGACACAAAGGTGTGTGTGTGTGTGTGTGTGTGTGTGTGTGTGTGTGTGTGTGTGTGTGTGTGTGTGTGTGTGTGTGTGTGTGTGTGTGTGTGTGTGTATATAAGGTCCACAGTTGACAGTGCATGTCAAGGGCAAACATCAAGCCATGAGGTCGAAGGAATTGTCCGTAGAGCTCCAAGACAGGATTGTGTCAAGGCACAGATCTGGGAAAGGGTACCAAAAAAATTCTGCAGCATTGAAGGTCCCCATGATCACAGTGACCATCATTCTTAACTGGAAGAAGTTTGGAACCACCAGGACTCTTCCTAGAGCTGGCCACCTGGCCAAACTGAGCAATCAGGGGAGAAGGGTCAGGGACGTGATCAAGAACCCAATGGTCACTCTGACAGAGCTCCAGAGTTCCTCTGTGGAGATGGGAGAAGCTACTAGAAGGACAACCATCTCTGCAGCACACTTTTTATTTGAGCTTTATTTAACTAGGCAGTTAAGAACAAATTATTATTTACAATGACGGCCTAACCTTGGACAGTAGGTTAACTGCCTTGTTCAGGGGCAGAACAGATTTGTACCTTTTCAGCTCAGGGATTCGGTCCAGCAACCTTTTGGTTACTGGCCCAACGCTCTAACCACTAGGCTACCTGCCGGCCTTTATGGTAGAATAGCCAGACGGATGCCACTCCTCTGTAAAAGTTACATAAAAGCCTGCTTGGAGTTTGCCAAAAGGCACCTAAAGACTCTCAGACCATGAAAAACAAGATTCTCTGGTCTGATGAAACCAAGATTGAACTCTTTGGCCTGAATGTCAAGCGTCACGTCTGGAGGAAACCTGGCACCATCCCTACTGTGAAGCATGGTGGTGGCAGCATCATGCTGTGGGGATGTTTTTCAGGAGCAGGGACTGGGAGACTAGTCAGGAGAGGCAAAGATGAACGGAGCAACATACAGAGAGATCCTTGATGAAAACCAGCTCCAGCGCGTTTAGGACTTCAGACTGGGGTGAAGATTTACCTTCCAACAGGACAACAACCTTAAGCACACAGCCAATACAACGCAGGAGTGGCTTCGGGTCAAGTCTCTGAATGTCCTTGAGTGGCCCAGCCAGAGCCCGGACTTGAACCGGATCGAACCTCTCTGGAGAGACCTGAAAATAGCTGTGCAGCAATGCTCCCCATCCAACCTGACAGAGCTTGAGAGGATCTGCAGAGAAGAATGGGAGAAACTCCCCAAATACATGTGTGCCAGAATTTTCATTGTCACTTAAATGAGGTGGAAACTGACCTACACTTTCTAACCTCCTGCTAAATGTATGACCATATTAGAGACACATATTTCAGATTTCACAGATAGACCGAGAATTCGAAAACAAACAGAATTTTGATAAACTCCCATATCCATTGGCTGAAATACCACAGTGTGCCATCACAGCAGCAAGATGTGTGTCCTGTTGCCACAAGACTAGGGCAACCACTGAAGAACAAACACCATTGTCAATGCAACCCATATTTATGTTCATTTATTTTCCCTTTCGTACTTTAACTATTACATTTGTAATGTCACTTGTAATGTCTTTATTCTTTTGGAACTTTTGTGAGTGTAATGTTTACTGTTCATTTGTATTGTTTATTTCACTTCTGTTTATTATCTACTTCACTTGCTTTGGCAATGTAAACATATGTTTCCCATGCCAATAAAGCCCTTACATTGAATTGAAAAATTGAGTGAGAGTGAGTGAGAGAGTGAGAGTGAGAGTGAGAGTGAGAGTGAGAGTGAGAGTGAGAGTGAGAGTGAGAGTGAGAGTGAGAGAGTGAGAGAGAGAGAGAGAGAGAGAGAGAGAGAGAGAGAGAGAGAGAGAGAGAGAGAGAGAGAGAGAGAGAGAGAGAGAGAGAGAGAGTGAGTGAGTGAGTGAGTGAGTGAGTGAGTGAGTGAGTGAGTGAGTGAGTGAGTGAGTGAGTGAGTGAGTGAGTGAGTGAGTGAGTGAGTGAGTGAGAGAGAGAGGAGGTAAAGAACCCAGGGAGAGAAGTAATACAGCATTCCTCCAGAAGATACAAGGTCTAAGGCATAAAACATATCCTGACACACACACACACACACACACACACACACACACACACACTGGTTACTGTTTTACAGGAGCTCGTTGCAGCGGTAGCCCATAGAGTGGTAGATGGTAAATGGCAGCAGGGGAGATGAGGAATGAAAGAAGGGAGGAGAGGAGCAAGGGAGAGAAGAAGTGGAGGAGGAGACGAGTGAGGGAGGGAGGGAGAGAAGCAAGGAAGGGTAGAGGAGAAGTGGAGGGAGGGAGAGAGGAGCAGAAAAGCAGCAACCAAGAGTTTTTTGTATTTTTTTGTTTCCTTAGATTTTTAGTATTTTTTTTCTCGTTTATTACTATTAACCCACCCCCCACCTCCTTCGTAGGACACATATCTTTTAAAAATTTTTTACAGCTTTTCTGCTACATATACATACATTTTACATATACATATTACATAAACATTTAGCATACATATTTGACATACATGGTACTTGTATATAAAGCAATCACAAAACAATAATACATTACCAACCATAAGGTCTTTAATCCCACCCCTCAGCCTCTCTCAGCCCATCCCACCTATCACCATAGACCACCCTCGTTTGGTTCCCATGTGCCATACATTTTTCAACTGTGCTGTGATGTTTTACATTTTGAACCTTTCTAATCATATAGTATCCCCAGATTGTGAGCTAAAGATGAAAGCCTTTCCTACCAGTACTATTCTATTATTTATTGACTGACTGTGGCTTTCCAAATCGCCCAACACTGCGATTTGTAAGGTTCATTTTAGGTGGATGTTGCGATTTTTTTTTGGAACCATTCCTCAGCCTGTGACCAGCGAAGTGTTTAAAGTGTTGAGGAAGTAACAGCTGTTTGAGCGAGACCCCAGGGGTGGTCAGTGATGTGTGTGTGTGAGTGAGCTAGGATGGGGAAGCAATAAAGGGTGTGTGTGTGGGTGTGTGTGTGTGGGGGGGGGTGGGGTGGTACAGGAGTGGGATAGGGGTTATGGGGGTGGGGGAATGGGGCCTTAATAGGGGGTGCAGGCAGGGGGCCTGAGGGGAGGGTGCAGATGTGATAGGGGGTGAGGGGGCAGGGTGAGGGGTGTACAGATGTGGATATAAGGGGACAGTAAGGGGGAGGTCTCCATGCTCTGAGGCTCAGCAGAGAAGAATGTTGTTAATGTAGCTCTAACCTTTCTCGGCTATAGCCCACAGACCAGTCACATGTACCTGATCTCACACACACACACACACACACACACACACACACACACACACACACACACACACACACACACACACACACACACACACACACACACACACACACACACACGAAAACTACCAAAAAAGCACACTGACCTACACAAACGCACCAAAACATGGAATCTGCCCACAAACCACACAGACAAACATCCATGCGGAAAATACTCGTCAACATATTCACTTCAGTTTATGATTTACTGCAGAAAGCTGCACATAAGCTCTGCTCCCTCTGAACCAGACTCTAGTTCATGCAACTCGCCATGGAATCCCCTACCCACAACATGAACAGATTTAAAAGCTGGCACACGTCAGCACACACCTCAGTCCATGTGGATAAACAGTGAAAGCAGCGGTGCGTCTCTCTCACCTGCTCAGACGATGTTACTTCTCAGGGAAGTTGTAAGGTGTAGTCCCTCTCTGTATCCACAAATCAGGGAAGGATAAACCTTTATACAAATATCCCAAATCCTTGGGAATGGTGGATGCTTGTTCCGTTAGATCCGACGAGTGTACGAGACTCAAGTGCGGCTCACAGAGCGAGAGGCAACAACACACACCTACGAGTGAAACGCCCTCCACCGTACCAGCTTGTACCACAGTGCATACTGACTGCCTAATCCTGCCGAGTAAAACACACTCTCACACACTCCAAATGAAGAAAATCAGCCAGTCGATGGAGAGCAAACACAGACGACGAGAGAGGGAGCTCCAGAGTTCCCAACAGGAGGGAGGCTGAGCCGGTCGAGTGTTACACCAACAGCAAACACCCTGCCGGGGTAGAGAGAGCCAGAGGAGTCCTGGGTGTCTGGAGGAGACAAACGGATAGACAGAATAAAAACCAGAATAGGACAGCCCTCTCTTTCTATCGTCTGCTCTCTCTGTTGTGTGCACACTCACACACTCCGCTCTAGACTGAGCGAGAGAAAGACTGAACGCACGGCCCCTCCCCCATAAGCCCTGGCCCAGCCCCGAAATACACCCCCTCGGGTTTCAGCCAATAGGAGAGCACTGACCACCCACACACTGAAATACACACACTCCCAGGCCCTCCCTCTCCCTGGTGATTCAGACATTGGCACAGGTTAACACTTAGGAGTAATCACACTAAACACTCACTAACTCGGACACACGCACGTGCTTCAACACCCACACACGCAAACAGACACATATGCACACACACACACACACACCAGCTGGCAGGTGTCTCAATTGACATTTTCAACCTCTCCTTGTCTCAGTCGGTAATCCTCACATTTCAAAGTGACTACCATCATTCCTGTTCCCAAGATCTCAATTTGCATACCGCTCCAACAGATCCACAGATAAGACAATCTCAATTGCACTCCACACTGCCCTCTCCCACCTAGAAAGGGGAACCCCTGTGTGAGGATGCTGTTCATCGACTACAACTCTGCGTTCAAGCCCGTCACCAAGCTCACGACCCCAGGATGTGTGCCGCTTAGCCACTTCCTGTACTCCCTGTTCACCCACTCAAGACACACACACCACTCACTCACTCATTACCTCAGACGCGCAAACACATACTCACATACACACAATAACTCACACGCGCAAACACATACTCACATACACACAATAACACTCATTCACTCACTCACTCACTCTCACTCACTCACTCACTCACTCACTCACTCACTCACTCACTCACTCACTCACTCACTCACTCACTCACTCACACAGTCATTACCGACACTACACACATACAGCACACCCATACCGCCTCTCATTCCTAAACTGCAGCTAAAATGATTATTGATTAGATGTAATACTACCAGTATAATTCTCTTTATTGATTTCCATTAACATTAGTATCAATCTATGTATCCTGCTACTGGTCACTGTTATACCTATTTACATGTATATATTAGTATCTATTTATCTATATATCCTGCTACTGGTCACTATTACTCCTGTTTACATGCATATATTAGTATCTATGTATCTATGTATCCTGCTACTGGTCACTATTACTCCTGTTTACATGCATATATTAGTATCTATTTATCTATTTATCCTGCTACTGGTCACTATTACTCCTGTTTACATGTATATATTAGTATCTATGTATCCTGCTACTGGTCACTATTACTCCTGTTGACATGTATATATTAGTATCTATTTATCTATGTATCCTGCTACTGGTCACTATTACACCTGTTGACATGCATATATTAGTATCTATGTATCTATGTATCCTGCTACTGGTCACTATTACTCCTGTTGACATGTATATATTAGTATCTATGTATCCTGCTACTGGTCACTATTATTCATGTTTACATGTATATATTAGTATCTATTTATCTATTTATCCTGCTACTGGTCACTATTACTCCTGTTGACATGTATATATTAGCATCTATTTATCTATGTATCCTGCTACTGGTCACTATTACTCCTGTTGACATGTATATATTAGTATCTATTTATCTATTTATCCTGCTACTGGTCACTATTACACCTGTTGACATGCATATATTAGTATCTATTTATCTATTTATCCTGCTACTGGTCACTATTACTCCTGTTGACATGTATATATTAGTATAAATGTATCTATGTATCCTGCTACTGGTCACTATTACTCCTGTTGACATGTATATATTAGTATCTATTTATCCTGCTACTGGTCACTATTATTCATGTTTACATGTATATATTAGTATCTATTTATCTATTTATCCTGCTACTGGTCACTATTACACCTGTTGACATGCATATATTAGTATCTATTTATCTATTTATCCTGCTACTGGTCACTATTACTCCTGTTGACATGTATATATTAGTATAAATGTATCTATGTATCCTGCTACTGGTCACTATTGCTCCTGTTGACATGTATATATTAGTATCTCTGTATCCTGCTACTGGTCACTATTATTCATGTTTACATGTATATATTAGTATCTATTTATCCTGCTACTGGTCACTATTACTCCTGTTTACATGTATATATTAGTATCTATGTATCCTGCTACTGGTCACTATTACTCCTGTTGACATGTATATATTAGTATCTATGTATCCTGCTACTGGTCACTATTACTCCTGTTGACATGTATATATTAGTATCTATTTATCTATTTATCATGCTACTGGTCACTATTACTCCTGTTGACATGTATATATTAGTATCTATTTATCTATGTATCCTGCTACTGGTCACTATTACACCTGTTGACATGCATATATTAGTATCTATTTATCTATTTATCCTGCTACTGGTCACTATTACTCCTGTTTACATGTATATATTAGTATCTATGTATCTATGTATCCTGCTACTGGTCACTATTACTCCTGTTGACATGTATATATTAGTATCTATTTATCTATGTATCCTGCTACTGGTCACTATTGCTCCTGTTGACATGCATATATTAGTATCTATTTATCTATGTATCCTGCTACTGGTCACTATTACTCCTGTTGACATGCATATATTAGTATCTATTTATCTATGTATCCTGCTACTGGTCACTATTACTCCTGTTGACATGTATATATTAGTATCTATTTATCTATGTATCCTGCTGCTGGTCACTATTACTCCTGTTGACATGTATATATTAGTATCTATGTATCCTGCTACTGGTCACTATTACTCCTGTTGACATGTATATATTAGTATCTATTTATCTATGTATCCTGCTACTGGTCACTATTACTCCTGTTGACATGTATATATTAGTATCTATTTATCTATGTATCCTGCTACTGGTCACTATTACACCTGTTGACATGCATATATTAGTATCTATTTATCTATTTATCCTGCTACTGGTCACTATTACTCCTGTTTACATGTATATATTAGTATCTATGTATCCTGCTACTGGTCACTATTACTCCTGTTGACATGTATATATTAGTATCTATTTATCTATGTATCCTGCTACTGGTCACTATTACTCCTGTTTACATGTATATATTAGTATCTATTTATCTATGTATCCTGCTACTGGTCACTATTACTCCTGTTGACATGCATATATTAGTATCTATTTATCCTGCTACTGGTCACTATTACTCCTGTTGACATGTATATATTAGTATCTATTTATCTACGTATCCTGCTACTGGTCACTATTACTCCTGTTTACATGTATATATTAGTATCTATGTATCCTGCTACTGGTCACTATTACTCCTGTTGACATGTATATATTAGTATCTTTGTATCCTGCTACTGGTCACTATTACTCCTGTTGACATGTATATATTAGTATCTATTTATCTATGTATCCTGCTACTGGTCACTATTACTCCTGTTGACACGCATATATTAGTATCTATCTATCTATTTATTCTGCTACTGGTCACTATTGCTCCTGTTGACATGTATATATTAGTATCTATTTATCTATGTATCCTGCTACTGGTCACTATTACTCCTGTTGACATGTATATATTAGTATCTATTTATCTATGCTTCTGCTACTGGTCACTATTACTCCTGTTTACATGCATATATTAGTATCTATTTATCTATTTATCCTGCTACTGGTCACTATTACTCCTGTTGACATGTATATATTAGTATCTATGTATCCTGCTACTGGTCACTATTACTCCTGTTGACATGTATATATTAGTATCTATTTGTCTATGCTTCTGCTACTGGTCACTATTACTCCTGTTTACATGCATATATTAGTATCTATTTATCTATTTATCCTGCTACTGGTCACTATTACTCCTGTTGACATGTATATATTAGTATCTATGTATCCTGCTACTGGTCACTATTATTCATGTTTACATGTATATATTAGTATCTATTTGTCTATGTATCCTGCTACTGGTCACTATTACTCCTGTTTACATGTATATATTAGTATCTATTTATCTATGTATCCTGCTACTGGTCACTATTACTCCTGTTGACATGCATATATTAGTATCTATTTATCCTGCTACTGGTCACTATTACTCCTGTTGACATGTATATATTAGTATCTATTTATCTACGTATCCTGCTACTGGTCACTATTACTCCTGTTTACATGTATATATTAGTATCTATGTATCCTGCTACTGGTCACTATTACTCCTGTTGACATGTATATATTAGTATCTTTGTATCCTGCTACTGGTCACTATTACTCCTGTTGACATGTATATATTAGTATCTATTTATCTATGTATCCTGCTACTGGTCACTATTACTCCTGTTGACACGCATATATTAGTATCTATCTATCTATTTATTCTGCTACTGGTCACTATTGCTCCTGTTGACATGTATATATTAGTATCTATTTATCTATTTATCCTGCTACTGGTCACTATTACTCCTGTTTACATGTATATATTAGTATCTATTTATCTACGTATCCTGCTACTGGTCACTATTACTCCTGTTTACATGTATATATTAGTATCTATGTATCCTGCTACTGGTCACTATTACTCCTGTTGACATGTATATATTAGTATCTTTGTATCCTGCTACTGGTCACTATTACTCCTGTTGACATGTATATATTAGTATCTATTTATCTATGTATCCTGCTACTGGTCACTATTACTCCTGTTGACATGTATATATTAGTATCTATTTATCTATGCTTCTGCTACTGGTCACTATTACTCCTGTTTACATGCATATATTAGTATCTATTTATCTATTTATCCTGCTACTGGTCACTATTACTCCTGTTGACATGTATATATTAGTATCTATGTATCCTGCTACTGGTCACTATTACTCCTGTTGACATGTATATATTAGTATCTATTTGTCTATGCTTCTGCTACTGGTCACTATTACTCCTGTTTACATGCATATATTAGTATCTATTTATCTATTTATCCTGCTACTGGTCACTATTACTCCTGTTGACATGTATATATTAGTATCTATGTATCCTGCTACTGGTCACTATTATTCATGTTTACATGTATATATTAGTATCTATTTGTCTATGTATCCTGCTACTGGTCACTATTACTCCTGTTTACATGTACAGTGGGGAGAACAAGTATTTGATACACTGCCGATTTTGCAGGTTTTCCTACTTACAAAGCATGTAGAGGTCTGTAATTTTTATCAAAGGTACACTTCAACTGTGAGAGACGGAATCTAAAAATCACATTGTATGATTTTTAAGTAATTAATTTGCATTTTATTGCATGACATAAGTATTTGATACATCAGAAAAGCAGAACTTAATATTTGGCACAGAAACCTTTGTTTGCAATTATAGAGATCATACGTTTCCTGTAGTTCTTGACCAGGTTTGCACAAACTGCAGCAGGGATTTTGGCCCACTCCTCCATACAGACCTTCTCCAGATCCTTCAGGTTTCGGGGCAGTCGCTGGCAATACAGACTTTCAGCTCCCTCCAAAGATTTTCTATTGGGTTCAGGTCTGGAGACTGGCTAGGCCACTCCAGGACCTTGAGATGCTTCTTACGGAGCCACTCCTTAGTTGCCATGGCTGTGTGTTTCGGGTCGTTGTCATGCTGGAAGACCCAGTCACGACCCATATTCAATGCTCTCCCCTCTTACTGAGGAAGATCTCGCGATACATGGCCCCATCCATCCTCCCTTCAATACGGTGCAGTCGTCCTGTCCCCTTTGCAGAAAAGCATCCCCAAAGAATGATGTTTCCACCTCCATGCTTCACGGTTGGGATGGTGTTCTTAGGGTTGTACTCATCCTTCTTCTTCCTCCAAACACAGCAAGTGGAGTTTAGACCAAAAAGCTCTATTTTTGTCTCATCAGACCACATGACCTTCTCCCATTCCTCCTCTGGATCATCCAGATGGTCATTGGCAAACTTCAGACGGGCCTGGACATGCGCTGGCTTGAGCAGGGGGACCTTGCGTGCGTTGCAGGATTTTAATCGATGACGGCGTAGTGTGTTACTGAATGGTTTTCTTTGAGACTGTGGTCCCAGCTCTCTTCAGGTCATTGACCAGGTCCTGCCGTGTAGTTCTGGGCTGATCCCTCAACTTTCTCATGATCATTGATGCCCCACGAGGTGAGATCTTGCATGGAGCCCCAGACCGAGGGTGATTGACCGTCATCTTGAACTTCTTCCATTTTCTAATAATTGCGCCAACAGTTGTTGCCTTCTCACCAAGCTGCTTGCCTATTGTCCGGTAGCCCATCCCAGCCTTGTGCAGGTCTACAATTTTATCCCTGATGTCCTTACACAGCTCTCTGGTCTTGGCCATTGTGGAGAGGTTGGAGTCTGTTTGATTGAGTGTGTGGACAGGTGTCTTTTATACAGGTAACGAGTTCAAACAGGTGCAGTTAATACAGGTAATGAGTGGAGAACAGGAGGGCTTCTTAAAGAAAAACTAACAGGTCTGTGAGAGACGGAATTCTTACTGGTTGGTAGGTGATCAAATACTTATGTCATGCAATAAAATGCAAATTAATTACTTAAAAATCATACAATGTGATTTTTAGATTCTGTCTCTCACAGTCTCTCAAAGTGTACCTATGATAAAAATTACAGACCTCTACATGCTTTGTAAGTAGGAAAACCTGCAAAATCAGCAGTGTATCAAATACTTGTTCTCCCCACTGTATATACAGTTGAAGTCGGAAGTTTACACTCACTTAGGTTGGAATCATTAAAACTCGTTTTTCAACCACTCCACACATTTCTAGTTAACAAACTATAGTTTTGGCAAGTCGGTTAGGACATCTACTTTGTGCATGACACAAGTCATATTTCCAACAATTGTTTACAGACCGATTATTTGACGTATAATTCACTGTATCACAATTCCAGTGGGTAAGAAGTTTACATACACTAAGTTGGCAGGGCTTGCAATTTCACTGTACTTGTGCACGTGACAAATACTTCAAACTTGAAGCATTGATATAACTTACTAATGCTAAATTCGACATGACAGAGCACTACAGGAAAATAGCAGACAACGGTTCTCTCTCGCCCTCTGTGTTTGTGTCGTGCATCTGAATGTGTTTCCGCATTTGCATATGTCTCAGACAAACACTGCAGCAACAGAAAGCAGAAAGAAAGTGACGTAACAAGTCTTTCCGTATAAAAAAACACTGCTTAGCCTATAGACTACATTTGTAGAGGAAGCAAAACACAGTCACAATATCACAAATAATTCAGAGAGAAGGTCCACTCAAGGACAGCACAGATACAAAGACACTTTGTGCTGTGACACTTAAACTTCTGCTGCTCTAAACTCCAAAATCTGTCCCCTCACCGTTTCAGAAACACACACACACACGTATACACGCACACACACACAAACACTAAAACACACACACGGACGTGCAAACACACTCACGGTGAGGCGTGATAAGAAAAATGAGTGGAAATGCTAATAGACCATATGACACTGTCATGGCTGTACAGTCACAGAGAGCCGGGACTCTGGACAGCAGGTGTGTGTGTGTGTGTGTGTGTGTGTGTGTGTGTGTGTGTGTGTGTGTGTGTGTGTGTGTGTGTGTGTGTGTGTGTGTGTGTGTGCAGCCTCCACTGGTGTGTGTGTATGTGTACAGTGGGCATCTGTGTACGTGCATCTATTTTGCGTTTGTGTGTGCGCACGCGCGCCTCACTTGTGTGTACGCGCGGTGTGTGTGTGTGTGTGTGCCTGTGTGTGTGAGTATAGTAAAGGACAACGGGGAGTACTTTAAAAGTTGATTCAGTCTCGAACAGGGGCTGTCAAACTTTCTGTTGCTATGATCAACAACCTCATGCCTTTCATATACACACTAAGTATACAAAGCATTAAGAACATTGAGAGAGGGAGCTCCAGAGTTCCCAAAGAAGGGAGGCTGAGCTGGCGTAGTGTTACACCAACCGCAAGCATCCTCATAGTGCCCTCCGCTACACTCGACTGGTGTGTGTGTATGAATGTGTGTGTATGTGTGTGTGTGTGTGTGTGAGAGAGAGAGAAGTGTGTGTTCCGCTCGAGCTGCAGTTCCAGACAGATGGTCAATATTTGATGAGTCTCCAGGTGGCACAGTGGCTCTTCTAATGGCCATCTTTAACACGGGCGTGTGTGTGTGTTCTCGACACTTTAAGACAGGCTCTCCAGATCAAAGAGCTCTTTCTCACACACGCTAGTCACACACACATCACACGCCAGACACACACATCCATAATGCATCACATACTGGCGCCCAGAAGTGCGAAGTAACAGCGATGCTGTTAATAGAGAGAGAAATGAGAGAAAGCGAAGCGGAGGAGGAGAGCAGTCAGAGGACCGTATGCTTTGATGGCAGTGTGTGTGAACCAGCGAACCACACCATGACATGGGGGCAGGGGGCCTAATCATCCCATCACAACACAATCAGCGAAAGTGGCACGGGGTGAGGTGGGGGGATTGGGAAAAGGGTGAGGGGGGGTGAGGGATTTGAGATCACGTGACTTTGGGAAAAATCTAGGCCTATAGATACTGGCTTGTGTCCAAATACCCGTACCTGCGTCCTAAATAGTAGGCCTTTTGAGCATGCGAAAAAATTAAGTTGAATACTATGCGACATTTTCAAAGGTCAAGTGTGTTTTCAATGCTCGGTATGTCATACTTATTTCGGCTTTAACAACAGCTAAACAATTAGATCAATGGGGATTCGCTACCGAAATAAACGAATAGCGGAAAACAAGTTTTGCGCATGACGCATTCTCAGTATGCGAAGATAGAAAGTTTTTTACTATGTGGGTTTAAATACCAGGATGTTATACTCATATCGGCAATTTATCTAGTAGAATTCGATGCACACTTTTCCACAATGCATTGGAAGATATAGGCTGCGAGTGATGGGCCCTAGATCTCTTCAAGTAGCCAAACAACAAAACTAAGCTACTTAATTGTAAATTTGCTGAATAGCGAAGCTTCTGTGGTGGTGTTCAAATAGTAGTTTTTATTTTTCCTTAAAAGTATCACGAGTATTGCATCGTAGGTTACATCTTTGAAAACAGAAGTCTAAAAAGAAAAAAATTTTTTTTACCTAAAGTGGATTTCTGTTTTGTAATTGAAAAGTGTTTCTTGTTCTCTTGGCCTTTGTCAGAGCTTTTAAACTAAATACTAAAACATCTTGATTTCTGAGTATGTCGGCCCCGGGGACTCGGGATGTGTCTGCGTTATTGATGTCGTGTTAATCAGGCTTTTTGTTTTGAACATATGGATTGTTTTAGTTTTGTAGGCTACCTGTTTCATTATTTAATGTATGGATCAAGCCTTAACTCCTTCCCAATGATCAGCGCTTTAGTTTATTATGTTGCTGTCCAGCGGTTCTGAATTTGCGATGTGCCCATCTGTCCACGTTTTTCTGTGCAATAGCCTTTTGATTTGAACATTTGAAAAGTTCTGGTGATTTCATTTATATATGTTACAGAACTTTGGTTTCACTTATAAATATGTTAAAATGGAACCAAATGATCTGTTTCAGTCTTCAGTCCTTTTTAAAAAGGATATATCGGCTATATGGGCTACAGTATATGTCAAATGTGATAGTCTGCCTATAACCAGCCTGAGTAGGCCTATACATCCATTCCTATTCTATTCAGAGTTTAGAATCTTTTTTGGAAATGCCTACTCTTCAGCACCGATAATAGCTCAATCTGGACAGCAGGTTTCAAAGATTTAGCCTTTTTGATAAAGTCAGCACTTCTACACCAAAACTCAACTTCACACCTGCGAGTTACAGTGAGTTGAAAAAGATTTGTTGAAACAAGAGTAGACCTTCTTCTTAACGAGCAGTGGTGCAATGAGACACTTGCTCGCAATGATAAAGTCAGGCACAACAGGGAGATTCTAAAGCGCCTTATTCATACGGTTGTGTTTTTAGGCAAGCAAGAATTAGCATTCAGAGGACATGATGAGGGTAAAGAATCAGCTAATAATGGAAACTACTTGGAAATACTGGATTTCTTGGCTGAGTATGACAGCCCGTTAAACTGCCATTTTGCTACGCCTACCGTGTTCCACAGGCACTTACAGCAAAATCCAAAATGACCTGATACACGCGGTGTCATGTTTTGTCTTTGATCTTCATGTCTTGTCCCTGTGCTTCCCTCTGCTGGTCTTATTAGGTTCTTTCCCTCTTTCTATTCCTCTCTCTCCTCCTCCCTCTCTCCCTCCCCCGCTCTCTCTCTCTATCTTTCCGTTCCTGCTCCCAGCTGTTTCTCTTTCTCCTAACGACCTCATTTACTCTTTCACACCTGTCCCCTATTTTGCCCTCTGATTTGAGTCCCTATTTCTCCCTCTGTTTTCTGCTTCTGTCTTTGTCGGATTCTTGTTTGATGTTTGCTGTTCTGTGTCCTTGTTCCGCCCTATCGTGTTTTTGCCTTCATCAGATGCTGCGTGTGAGCAGGTGTCTAGTGGTCGCGTCTCCAGTCGTTCATCTCTACTGACGAGAGGATTTCAGTTTTCCTGTTTTGTTTTTACCTTAGATATATCAGGAGTATCGTTTTTGTCTAAGACTGGAATAAAGACTCTGTTTCTATTTCGTCGCTTTTGGGTCCTCCTTCATCAGCATAACAGAAGAATCCGACCAAGAATGGACCCAGCGACTACGGATTCTCTCTACACTACCGTCAAGTTCCAGGGAGCAATGCTCGGCAGACACGAGCAGGAATTGTCTGCTGCTCGTCAGGCCGTTGAGACCCTGGCCGCTCAGGTTTCCGATCTCTCAGGACAGTTTCAGAGTCTTCGTCTCGTACCACAAGCTACTTCCTGGTCTTCCGAGTCTCCGGAACCCAGGGTTAATAATCCACCATGTTACTCTGGACAGCCCACTGAGTGTCGCTCCTTTCTCACCCAGTGTGATATTGTGTTCTCTCTCCAGCCCAACACATACTCTGGAGAGAGAGCTCGGATCGCTTACGTCATATCACTCCTTACTGGGCGGGCTCGGGAGTGGGGCACAGCTATCTGGGAGGCAAGGGCTGAGTGTTCTGACGTTTATCAGAACTTTAAGGAGGAGATGATACGGGTCTTTGATCGTTCAGTTTTTGGGAAGGAGGCTTCCAGGGGTCTGGCTTCCCTATGTCAAGGTGATCGATCCATAACGGATTACTCTATAGAGTTTCGTACTCTTGCTGCATCCAGTGACTGGAACGAGCCGGCGTTGCTCGCTCGTTTTCTGGAGGGACTCCACGCTGAGGTTAAGGATGAGATTCTCTCCCGGGAGGTTCCTTCCAGCGTGGACTCGTTGATTGCACTCGCCATCCGCATAGAACGACGGGTAGATCTTCGTCACCGAGCTCGGGGAAGAGAGCTCGCGTCAGCGGGGCTTCCCTTCTCCGCATCTCGACCATCTCCTTCCATCGGCTCAGAGACTGAGCCCATGCAGCTGGGAGGTGTTCACATCTCGACTAAGGAGAGGGAACGGAGAATCACCTACCGCCTTTGCTTCTATTGCGGTTCTGCTGGACATTTTGTCATGTCATGTCCAGTTAAAGGTCAGAGATCATCAGTAAGCGGAGGGCTACTGGTGAGCGCTACTACTCAGGTCTCTCCATCAAGTTCCTGTACTACCTTGTCGGTCCATCTACGCTGGACCGGGTCGGCTGCTTCCTGCAGTGCCTTGATAGACTCTGGGGCTGAGGGTTGTTTTATGGACGAAGCATGGGCTCGGAAACATGACATTCCTCTCAGAGAGTTAGGGAGGATCACACCCATGTTCGCCTTAGATGGTAGTTCTCTCCCCAGTATCAGATATGAGACACTACCTTTAACCCTCACAGTATCTGGTAACCACAGTGAGACCATTTCTTTTTTGATTTTTTGTTCACCTGTTACACCTGTTGTTTTGGGTCATCCCTGGCTAGTATGTCATAATCCTTCTATTAATTGGTCTAGTAATTCTATCCTATCCTGGAACGTTTCTTGTCATGTGAAGTGTTTAATGTCTGCTATTCCTCCTGTTTCTTCTGTCCCCTCTACTCAGGAGGAGCCTGGTGATGTGACAGGAGTGCCGGAGGAACATCATGATCTGCGCACGGTCTTCAGTCGGTCCAGAGCCAACTCTCTTCCTCCTCACCGGTCGTATGATTGTTGTATTGATCTCCATCCGGGGACCACTTCTCCTCGGGGTAGATTATTCTCTCTGTCGGCTTCCGAACGTAAGGCTCTCGATGATTATCTGTCTGCTGAAGGCATTCAGATGGATCCCGCTAAGGTCCAGGATGTCAGCGATTGGCCTGTTCCTAAGTCACGTGTCGAGTTACAGCGCTTTCTCGGTTTCGCTAATTTCTATCGGCGTTTCATTCGTAATTTCGGTCAAGTGGCTGCTCCTCTCACAGCTCTGACTTCTGTCAAGTCTTGCTTTAAGTGGTCTGGTTCCGCCCAGGGAGCTTTTGATCTCCTCAAGAAGCGTGTTACATCCGCCCCTATCCTTGTTACTCCTGACGTCACTAAACAATTCATTGTCGAGGTTGACGCTTCAGAGGTGGGCGTGGGAGCCATTCTGTCCCAGCGCTTCCAGTCTGACGATAAGGTCCATCCCTGCGCTTACTTTTCTCATCGATTGTCGCCATCGGAACCCGAGGGGATTCTCCCTGAAGGGCGTGTTGTCGGGTTGACTGTCTGGGGAATTGAGAGACAGGTAAAGCAAGCACTCACTCACACTGCGTCGCCGCGCGCTTGTCCTAGTAACCTTCTGTTCGTTCCTGTCTCTATTCGTCTGGCTGTTCTTCAGTGGGCTCATTCTGCCAAGTTAGCTGGTCACCCCGGCGTTCGGGGTACGCTTGCTTCTATTCGCCAGCGGTTTTGGTGGCCTACTCAGGAGCGGGACACGCGCCGTTTCGTGGCTGCTTGTCCGGACTGCGCGCAGACTAAGTCAGGTAACTCTCCTCATGCCGGTCGTCTTAGACCGCTTCCCATTCCTTCTCGACCATGGTCTCAGATCGCCTTAGACTTTAGTACCGGTCTGCCTTCGTCTGCGGGGAGGACTGTGAGAGCCGCCAATAAACGTAGGATTAAGAGTCCTAGGTATTGTCGCGGTCAGAGAGTGTGGCTTTCCACTCGTAACCTTTCCTTTACGACAGCTTCTCGCAAGTTGACTCCGCGGTTCATTGGTCCGTTTCGTGTCTCTCAGGTCGTTAATCCAGTCGCTGTGCGACTGCTTCTTCCGCGACATCTTCGTCGCGTCCACCCTGTCTTCCATGTCTCTTGTGTCAAGCCTTTTCTTCGCGCCCCCGTTCGTCTTCCCTCCCCCCCTCCTGTCCTTGTCGAGGGCGCACCTATTTACAAGGAACGGAGGATCATGGACATGCGTTCTCAGGGACGTGGTCAACAGTACTTAGTGGATGGGGAGGGTTTCGGTCCTGAGGAGAGGAGTTGGGTTCCATCTCGGGACGTGCTGGACCGTTCGTTGATTGATGATTTCCTTCGTCGCCGCCAGGGTTCCTCCTCGAGTGCGCCAGGAGGCGCTTGGTGAGTGGGGGGGTACTGTCATGTTTTGTCTTTGATCTTCATGTCTTGTCCCTGTGCTTCCCTCTGCTGGTCTTATTAGGTTCTTTCCCTCTTTCTATTCCTCTCTCTCCTCCTCCCTCTCTCCCTCCCCCGCTCTCTCTCTCTATCGTTCCGTTCCTGCTCCCAGCTGTTTCTCTTTCTCCTAACGACCTCATTTACTCTTTCACACCTGTCCCCTATTTTGCCCTCTGATTTGAGTCCCTATTTCTCCCTCTGTTTTCTGCTTCTGTCTTTGTCGGATTCTTGTTTGATGTTTGCTGTTCTGTGTCCTTGTTCCGCCCTATCGTGTTTTTGCCTTCATCAGATGCTGCGTGTGAGCAGGTGTCTAGTGGTCGCGTCTCCAGTCGTTCATCTCTACTGACGAGAGGATTTCAGTTTTCCTGTTTTGTTTTTACCTTAGATATATCAGGAGTATCGTTTTTGTCTAAGACTGGAATAAAGACTCTGTTTCTATTTCGTCGCTTTTGGGTCCTCCTTCATCAGCATAACACGCGGTGGCGAATCTAATGACAGATGTCATGAAAACCCCCTTTGTAACCATCACGGTTGACGAGACGACAGACATCAGCAATGTAGGCCAAATGTCGTATGTGTTGCGTTACACTACCGATGGTGGTGAGAAGAAAAGGTTTTTCAAATTTGGAGGATGTAACTGAGGATAAACGGTCTGAAGTGGTTGCTGCTCGAATTATCAGCTTTTTAGAGGAGTGTGAATGAACGGGCAAAGTTGTGGCACAGTGTTATGATGGGGACCCAGTCATGGCCTCTGGTATGAACAGAGTACAAACCAAGGTGAAAGAAACTATCCCGCAAGCTCTGTTGAATCATGGCTACTCTTAATCTGGTGATGTCACAAGGTGCTGGTAAACTAAAAGAATGCAAGATTTTTTTTCTCATCTTGGTGGCCAAGCAGCGTTATTATCAAGATCTGTCAAACGAACAAAACTACTCGATGAAATATGCCAGCAAATACTACCCAGAGTGGCGCCAACGGGATGGAACCTCTCCTCACACTTAGTTGGCACTGTGTATGAAAAAAAGGCGGCACTCATTGAACTCTTTGAATACATAGCGGACCATCACGATGACTCTGATGAAGACACCGTTCTCAGACGCAGATGGATACAAGATGCACCTGACAAGCTTTGAGTTCTGCTTCCTGCTATCCGCGTTCTACTCCATTTTCGCATACTCCGTCGTGCTGTTTGGAATATTGCAGAACAGGGAGTTTGACATACAGTTCTGCTTGTCCAGGGTGGATTACTTCTGCAACACCACAGAGAGGGAAAAATGAAAATTCGATTCCATCTCCGAGGACACTGACATATTCCAGGATCACCACTGGACAGGCCCGACCGTCCGCCCTGGCTTTGATCTCAATCGAAAAATAACTTATTTCGGTTTTAAAATCAAAAGACAAGCTACATGAACCTGTCATTGCCCATTTCATAAAGAAGGACAGGAGAATGGGCTTTGTTTTGAAATGATAATCATAATGATGACTTCTTGTTTTCATCTAGAGCTTGCTTTTTGTAGCTATCTCGTTCATATCATTTTGAATACAATGTGTAAAATATTATTTCCACTTTAGATCACTGGTTGTTGTGGTAGAAACAAAGGTAATGAAGTTGCAAATGGACGTACTGGGTACATGACATTTCGTCTTGCGGCGCATTTTTTTTTATTGTTGCATGCTGAAGAGAGAACCACTGTCCGTGGTCTTGAAACAAAGTGAGTACTTGTGTGGTTGAATTCATTCCGCCGCTATTTGAGTGACTGTTTGTTTTGGCAAATGTTTCGTTGAAACGACGCACCCGCATTTTCTTCTAACGTGGTTCCTGCTATCAATATTTGCAACCGTTGTGTACGTGTGCTGCTTCTGTGAGCCACAGCCGAGGCGTGGCTTAGGACCGTTTGACTCTGTCATCAAAGAATTGCTTCTCCTACATAGGTCTGTAAAAGAAAGGTCTCAAGTCATGCTCTGGAAACACAGGCATCCGAGTTCCCTATCTATATGTATGACGTCAGATCTTTTTCCGCAACTGAGGCCCTAGCTCCAATAGTCGCGGTTCGCCACTGGTGCGTGCATGTGTATGTGCGCGTTGGACCTCAGAAAACCATGGGTAGATGGAGGTAGATGGAGATTCATACTCCTGCAGTAAAGAGGCATCTCCGTTACAGCTCCACCCGTTTAATCTACCTCCAATAAAACTCCACACAGACGCTAGAAGACCACACTGCACAGGGGCAAACAGTGGGGAGAGAAGGGGAGGAACTGAGGAGAGGGAGGCAGAGGACAGAGAGAGAGAGAGTGAGAGGGAGAGGGAAGGAGACAGATGAAGGAAAGAGTGGGTAGAGGGAAGGAGGGGACAGAAAGGGAAAGCGAGAGGGGTTAGAAAGGGCAGAGAGGGACTGAGAGAGGAAGTGGGATGCATCTTTATACCCCAAGTAGGACCCATCTCACACACAGGTCATGGCAAAAAGATGTAGAAAGAGAGGAGAGAAGGATAAAATGGTGAGAGGGGTGGGGGGGTAAATTGGATAGATGATATTGGAAAATGGAGAAAAGATATGGAGGTGATTGATTGGGGATAGTGAGAGGAGATAAACCGGGGGGAGGATGAGTGTAGAGAAATGGATGGGAGCAGATAAGAATTCGGGCACTGATAAAGAGATAGAGAGAGAGCGAGAGAGTTAGAGCTGCACCCCTACTTAAGGAAGTGAATAGTTATTGGAGTTGTAGCAGGTCCATCCTCTGTTATTGTTGCAGACTTTGTATTACAGAACAAGAGTATGCCACTCACACTCGTATAACTGTTCACCTTAGCTGCCCTGTCATCCCAGTAAAAAAAAAGTTGCTTCTGCGAGTCAAAACCCGCCAGATCTGCTCTGAGAACAGTCTTTGTTTCCACTATTGTAATACAGCAAAGTTACAGCTCCGGAAGCCATTGTGCCCTTTCATAACAGCCTATATTTTGTATTGAATTACTTATAAACGTAATACTTTTATTCGTTACAATAGGTGTCCAGTGTTGTTGGATGGTTGTCTGGACAGTCGGTGAGGCTGTACTTGTCTGTTATCATTGAAAACACTTTATTTCAAATGCAGCAGTTTTAGCTAGCTAGCATTGCTAACGTTAGCACCAAAGATACAGGCTGAGAGACTAGGATTACGCAATAATTTGCCTGTAAATTTCATAATATATGTTGTGTTCTTCTAACAGGCCTACATTTTGTTTAGACTGTTGTAAAATGCACTCATAACTTATGACATAATAAGCACTATATTTAGACTAAGCTTAGTCTGATAACCATCTAGCTAAGCTAACTGCAGGCTAACTGTACAGTGCATTGCATCATGGGAGACGAAATTCACCCTTGGAATCATAGTATGCAATAGACGACGGAAATACAGAAGCTTCAAAATGACAAAAAATAGGAACTGTCCAGTATGACTAACAATCATGATAAAACATCAAAACAGTAGTGTATATATACTAGCAGCATAATAAATCAAATCAAATGTTATTAGTCACATGCGCCGAATACAACGTGTAGACCTTACAGTGAAATGCTTACTTACGAGCCCCTAACCAACAATGCAGTTTAAAAAAAATACGGATAAGAATAAGAAATAAAAGTAACAAGTAATTAAAAGCTCTCAAGCTGCTCCACTGCAGCCCTGTCGATGAGAATGGGGGCGTGCCCGGTCATCTTTTTCCTGTAGTCCTCAATCATCGGAATCATCTCCTTTTAACTGGTCATAAAGTGGCGGAATTGTCTTTTAAGATACACTACATGATCAAAAGTGTGTGGACACCTGCTCGTTGAACATCTCATTTCAAAATCATGGGCATTAATATGGAGTTGGTCCCCCCCCCCCTTTGCTGATATAACAGCCTACATTCTTCTGGAAAGGCTTTCGACTAGATGTTGGAACATTGCTGGGGGACTTGCTTCCATTCAGCCACAACAACATTAGGGAGGTAGGGCACTGATGTTGGGCGATTAGGCCTGGCTCTCAGTCGGTGTTCCAATTCATCCCAAAGGTGTTCGATGGGGTTGAGGACAGGGCTCTGTGCAGGCCGGTCAAGTTCTTACACACCGATCTCGACAAACCAATTCTGTATGGACCTCGCTTTGTGCACATGGGCACTGTCATGCTGAAACAGGAAAGGGCCTTCCTCAAAATGTTGCCACAAAGATGGAAGCACAGAATCGTCTAGAATGTCATTATACGCCGTAGCGTTAAGATTTCCCCTCACCGGAACTAAGGGGCCGAAGCCCGAACCATGAAAAACAGCCCCAGACCATTATTCCTCCTGAAAGTCACTGAGCTCTTCAGTAAGGCAATTCTACTGCCACTGTTTGCGTATGGAGATTGCATGGCAGTGTGCTCGATTTCATACACCTGTCAGCAATGGGTGTGGCTGAACCTTTTTATATTAAGTTTAAATAAAAAAATACAAATACAATTTTAAAAAACACACCAGCTCTCTCGCTCTCTCTATCTGTGTGCCCTCCTTTGTAGTCAGCCAGCAGTACTGCCATTCACTGGGTATGGGATTTGTTTATAGGCATTCATAGAGTCTTTAGTGGGTGTTGTTTTTGATGGCAGTGTCCATTAAGGGAGTGGTATGTGTGTGTGTGTGAGGTATACAGCTTATCACAGAGAGAATTACAGGAGAAACAGCAGAGGACAAATTACCATCAGTTCAATCACTCACACAAGGCGTGCACAAGCACGCAAGCAACCACTCATGCACGCACGCACGCACGCACGCATGCACACACGCACACACACACAGTTCATAGGCATTTCTCTGCCCTGCTGGCTGCTCAATCTCCCTCTATTCAACACACACACACACCAGGGTTGAAACATGGCTAATGTAATGTGTTCCATGGTGGGTACCAGAGAGGAAGGATCTCCTAAGAGGCCTGAAAGGCAATCCGGCATGCTGACATGCTACAAGCAGTCTCACCAACAGCACACGTTTAAACATTCTTGTGTAAGGGGAATCTAGTTTGATGTTGATGATGATGTTTTTTCCTGTGTGCCAAACACACCAGATATTGTTTTTCTGGGGGAGGCCAGGGGGAGCTGCTCATCTTGGAAGTGGCCTGCTCATTCGACGGCAACATGGAGCATGCCTTTGCCCGAGAAGCTGCTGAAATACCAGCCCCTCGTGGTATGCTTGCACAGCCTCGGGTGTAGGTCCAAGATGGTGGCGCTGATATTTGGCAGTCTTGGCCACGTGCACAGGCTTGCAATACACGGCCTCCAGATTGCGGGCCTGATAAAAACTAGGGCAAAGTAATTGGCTAGGTACTGTTCTGTTTCAGCTGTCGTGGGCAGCCTAGCTTTTTGGATAAGGAGGTTGCTTCTGTACGCTCAATCTCCCTCTATTCAACACACACACACCAGGGGTGAAACATGGCTAATATAATGTGTTCCATGATGTGTATCAGAGAGGATGGATATTCTAAGAGGGCATTCTGACATGCTGCTATCATTTTCATTGAACCTTTCTTTCGCTCTCTCTGCTTCTGTTCTGTTTCCTCCTCTGTCTTTCCTCCATCCCTCTTGGAAAATATCCTTCTTTCATTCATTCATTCCCTGTCTCTGAGTCTCTATGTCTTTCTCTCTCTCTCTCTCCATCCCCTCTCTGATCCCTCTGGAGGGAGTTCCGGTTATCTTCACGCTCCGTTTCTATGATAACTCCCCGACCAGAAAACTTCCTCTCAAGTTAGAGAGAGCTGCACAGCTTTCGTTTTTTCTTTCTTTCCTTTATTTTCCCGGGAAATTGGAGAGGGATTCGTTTCTATATAGCCTTATCGTCCTGAGAGAGACAGAGGGGCTAAACTAACTCAGCACAGCTATTACTGTCTCCTACTACTGTTGTGTTTCTCCCGCTCTGTCTCATCCAGGGGGAAGTGTTTCCCCCGACATTTACTTTCGTGAGGCAGACCACATAGTCATCGGCTTCAGTTGGTCTTTTATACAGATTGTTGGTTTTGGTAGCACTGTAGGCTGATTCAAGGCCCTGTCCTCATCACCATATCTCGGAACACAAGTAGGAAACCCTGAGAGAATAGCAAACAGCCATTCTAGTGAAGAAATGCTACATGGAAGCTGATGTTGAGCGTCCTAATGAAAATTCGGAGAGCCACTGACATCAGGCAGGTAAATCGCCTCATTAGCCCCTAGCAAGAGGAATAAGGCAAAAAAGGAAACAGTGATTATGTCTACACAGCAGGCAGGGTGAAATGAAGTGGACACAAAGCTTATTGTGGTCTAGACTGGGAGATGGAGAGAGAGGGTACTCTAGCAGAAATGACTGAAAGTGGCAGGGTTAACAAACTGTCATATGGGTCCCAGGAAATCCTTTTTTCCCAAGTAACACTGGTACACAGTACACTGACACAGTCATAATAGGACAGTCCGAGTGCCTATTACTCAATATAGTTGATGTTAATGTGCTTATTTGCCTGTCTGATGTTTGCTTATGTAATTAATGGGTTGCTGAGTTTCTGAAATTTCTCCTTCAGAACCCACACACGTGCACAATGCAACACACTGTTGTAGAACTGCTTACACAGGGACAGTGAACGTCAATCTTAAATAAATCATTGTTTATTATCAGTTAACTGGAGAGGTTCCAACAAACTTGATGCATCATAGTGAACGTCTGTCAGGAGCTCTAACGGGGCAGTCCTGTCAGTTCCCTTACATACTGGTTACAGACACGTTACATAGGCATAGTTCATAGGGTTGGTTCTGGCATGTGTCTGGCACCGTCTCCTATCGTAATTTATAGAACATATTCTGGGCATTCTGCCAAATGGTCCTGAGGGGAAGGTCATATCTCTACCAGGCACAGGCAGGAAGCAAGGATTGTTTAAGACACTAAAGACAAGATTAACATTTTCAAGACTTTTCCTTCATAACATAAAATTTCACAACACACACAAGCACAAATACACACATTCATGCTCGCACACACGCACACACACACACACGCACACACACACAAACAATCACACACACACACAATCACACTCACACTCCAAATCCACGTTACATTTGGAATCCAAGATGGCAGGGCAGTAGGATGTATATATCTGTCTTTGTCTTATCCCATGTCTTATCCTTTGCAAATAGCCGGTCTTTTTCATATATATCTTAATCTCACTTCTATCTACGAACTAAATATACTTTCCTGCAACCCGCCTCACCCAATGTGGTACGGATCTTTTTATTCCTTATAACTGGAACTTCCATCAGGAGCTAGCCAGCTAACTAGCTACTAGTCTTTGTTAGCCACGGCTAGCTGTCCTCACCTTTTTCCCCTGGAATCAGCCAGCCTTAGCTCGGACAATAACCTGCCAGTCTGCAGAGCGCGATATCAACCCTGGCTGAAATGAAAATCCTACATAAGTACGGTATGTAGATGTAGAAGTGATAATGGGGACACTAGAGGATAGACACCAGAGGATTCACACAAACACACGCACGCGCACGCGCACGCACACGCACGCACACACACACACACACACACACACACACACACACACACACACACATGCATGTGCACATAACTGTATACAAATACACATCTATACGCGAAATAATACGCACGTAGACACGCACGCACGTACAAACGCTAACATGGACACAATTACCATCAAAGGCTAGGAAAAGCTTTGACAGTTTGTCAGCTGCTAAGTGGGTCATTAAATCTATTGGTGTGTATATTACAAACATACAGTATAGCTAATCAGAATGTGAATATTGTATTTGTGCACTTATAAGCGTAGCGGCAACAAGGATGTGAATACCTAGTGTTAGGATGTAAACAAACCTATTAAAACTCACGGATGTTTAATAAAGCTCAATCCAAGTTTATTCACCCATTGGGTAGATACAGCTGCATAAGACAAAGACTTATTTCCACCAGTGGTAGTATATACAGTGGTGGAAAAAATACTCAAATGTCATGCTTGAGTAAAAGTAAAGATACCTTAAAAGAAAAGGACTCGAGTAAAAGTCAAGGTCACCTAGTAAAATACTACTTGAATAAACGTCTGAAAGTACTTGGTGTTAAGTATCAAAAGTAAATGGAATTGCTGAAATATACTTTTTTTTGAATCGCTAGGACCCATTTCTCAATATTTAGGTCACTTTTTCAAAACTCTTCACACAGTTCTCCTAACCAACTTTCAGCTTGGCACAGCAGTTATTTTCACATCCAAAATGGACTAAAATGACCAAAACACTTCATACATGTCTCAAATCAACTCATTCTTCCAGAACACTAGCAAATGTTGTCAACAAGCACACTTTGTCGCTCATAAAACAATGGCCTAAAACAATGACCTACAACAGGTAGCATTACACAATGTTTTATTTTGTAAAATGTCTTGACAAAACAAGAATGGCACCTCTCCACTGTTTAGAATTCACTGCAGTATATGTTACAGGAATGAATCAGACATGATGCAATATGGTTCAATATGATTTATGTCATTTTTTGGCATTAAGTGATTCCAACATACAAGAATTTGTGTATATACCATCTACCGATTCAGATACAGTAGCAATGCTAGTCAACCCTGTCTTCTGCATTTGGCCACAGGTTCTCATCCACATCACATCTTATGTCATCTTTTGCAATACACCTAGGAAAGAATCTTTTGGCATGCCTGGTCCATCCCTGGCAATCTTCTGCAGATATGTCCAGGCATCCAGCATTCATTGTGTCCAGGAGGGGCATTTGATCATGTCGATGGTGGTCATAAACCTTCCACCTCCATGAGGAAAATAATTCCTCTATGCAGTTGAAGAATGGAGAGTAAGGTGGGAGGAAAAGTGACACCATCCTGGGATGGGCTGCAAACCACTCTGTGACTGAAATGCCACATTGTCCCATACAATTACAAACGTTGGCCGATTTCGCCTCACTGTAACCCTTTCCTCACCTGGCACAACCCTTCCATAGAGGTCCTCCAGGAACTAAATGAGACGCTCGGTGTTGTATGGCCCAATTAGCGGGTTTGTGTAACAGAAATCCATCAGAGGATATTGCTGCAGACATTGTGATGTTGGCACTCCTCTGGCCCGGGACATCCACTTTGGCTCTTTTCCCATTTCCCATTCCTTCCTCGCCGCTGTGTTTTGGCCAAGTTGAAACCAGCCTCATCCACAAAGATGAATATGTGGGGTGTTTGCCTTGCTTCAATCTCCATGACTCTCTAAAATAAATCCACAAGGCAACATAAGAGTTATTATATTACGGTAGTTTACATTATACCTAAAAACATGCCATTGTATGCCTCTGCCCTGTTTGGTTTTGTTCAAAACCAGTTCTGTATTTTATAGTCATCTTACCTGGACATATTGGTTCCTGAGTAGCTTGACTCGTTCAGCGTTCCTCTCTTGTTTCAGGACTCTAGAAAAAGTTGTTACGCTTACATTTTTTACATTTTTACATTTTAAATTTCACCTTATTTAACCAGGTAGGCTAGTTGAGAACAAGTTCTCATTTGCAACTGCGACTTGGCAAAGATAAAGCATAGCAATTCGACACATACAACAACACAGAGTTACACATGGAATAAACAAAACATACAGTCGATAATACAGTAGAAAAATAAGTCTATATACAATGTGAGCAAATGAGGTGAGATAAGGGAGGTTAAGGCAAAAAAAGGCCATGGTGGCGAAGTAAATACAATATAGCAAGTAAAACACTGGAATGGTAGATTTGCAGTGGAAGAATGTGCAAATTAGAAATAGAATAGTGGGGTGCAAAGGAGCAAAATAAATAAATAAATACAGTAGGGGAAGGGGTAGTTGTTTGGGCTAAATTATAGATGGGCTATGTACAGGTGCAGTAATCTGTGAGCTGCTCTGACGGCTGGTGCTTAAAGCTAGTGAGGGAGATGTGTTTCCAGCTTCAGAGATTTTTGCAGTTCGTTCCAGTCATTGGCAGCAGAGAACTGGAAGGAGAGGCGGCCAAAGGAGGAATTGGCTTTGGGGGTGACCAGTGAGATATACCTGCTGGAGCGCGTGCTACAGGTGGGTGCTGCTATGTTGACCAGTGAGCTGAGATAAGGTGGGGCTTTACCTAGCAGAGACTTGTAGATAACCTGTAGCCAGTGGGTTTGGCGACGAGTGTGAAGCGAAGGCCAACCAACGAGAGCATACAGGTCGCAATGGTGGGTAGTGTATGGGGTTTTGGTGACAAAACGGATGGCACTGTGATAGACTGCATCCAGTTCGTTGAGTAGAGTGTTGGAGGCTATTTTATAGATGACATCACCGAAGTCGAGGATCGGTAGGATGGTCAGTTTTACGAGGGTATGTTTGGCAGCATGAGTGAAGGATGCTTTGTTGCGATATAGGATGCCAATTCTAGATTTAATTTTGGATTGGAGATGTTTAATATGAGTCTGGAAGGAGACTTTACACTCTAGCCAGACACCTAGGTATTTGTAGTTGTCCACGTATTCTAAGTCAGAGCCGTCCAGAGTAGTGATGCTGGACGGGCGAGCAGGTGCAGGCAGCGATCGGTTGAAGAGCATGCATTTAGTTTTACTTGTATTTAAGAGCAATTGGAGGCCACGAAAGGAGAGTTGTATGGCATTGAAGCTCGTCTGGAGGTTAGTTCCAAATGTATTGTTGTCTACCAACACTCTGTCCTGAATCTCTTTGAGTTTTATGCCATTGTTTCTGATGACCATATCAACGATTGCAGTTTCCTGAACAGCAGTGAAAATCCTACCTCTCCGGCCTGTGGGAGGTAACCGTTGGGTCCTAAGCAGAAATACAAAAACAATTACACACAAGTGGGTTTGGAGGAGGCTTTGCCCAATTTTCTTCTGTAATGTGCAGTTCAGTCAGATGCCCTTGCAGAATGCACATCTTGCCTGTCGTTTTGCAGGAAATTTCTCACAATAGATGCCACTGTTGAGCGTTGCAGATTGGGCTGCACTCTCAGACCAGCCTCTCTCATTGATAGACCACCATTTATTACATGATCAATTATCGTAGGCCTAATCTCATCTGAGACTACAGCTCTTGATCTTCCTCTCAGTATTCTTCCACCACACATACATACTCCTCTCCCTCTCCCAGCCACTTTTCTCCTCTGTCAGCCACTACTCTCTCTGGCTGGGTCCATGTTTACATTAAAGTACAGCATTATTCCCAAGATGTCCCCTTTTGTATAGATGGTAATGAAATCGAAAGAGTAACACCTGGATAGGTGTTCAGCTACAATGGGAATTCAGCTGTGGTTGGTCAAATTCTTTTTTATAGTACTTCATTTTTTAGATTTGGAATATATTTAAATATGGTATTACTGTAGAAATTTAGGAAATTGCTGTCTTATTCAATTTTGTGTTATGTTATTTTGTGTTACGTGCAAATTTGCCTGTATGTACATAGAGTTTTGGTGGTGGTTGTGTCTGAGTGAGATTTTTTTTTAATGAAACTTGAAAGATGTAGTCATTGAATGCATTTTGTGTCAAAGCAATGAAAAACGATCCACAGTTTAGCCCACATAAACTGCTGTTGTGCTCATTGTGTGAAGAGTTTTGAAAAAGTGACCTAAGTATTGAGAAATGGGCCCTAGCGATTGTAAAAAAACTGTACGTATCAAAAGTAAAAGTATTAACAATTTCAAATTCCTTATATTATGCAAACCAGACGGCACAATTTGTATTCAATTTTTTATTTACGGATAGTCAGGGGCACACTCTAACACTCAGATATTAATTTACAAATGAAGCATTAGTGTTTAGTGAGTTTGCCAGATCAGAGGCAGTAGGGATGACCAGGGATGTTCTCTTGATAAGTGCATGAATTGAACAATTTTCCTGTCAAAATGTAACAAGCACTTTTGGGTGTCAGGGAGTAAAAAGTACATTATTTTCTTTTGGAACATAGCAAAGAAAAGTAAAAGTTGTAAAAATATAAATAGCAAAGTAAAGTACAGATACCCCAAAAAACAACTTAAATAGTATTTTAAAGTATTTTTACTTAAGTACTTTACATCACTGAGTATATATACCCCAAATTGGGTGGAGTCTCCTCCTTCTCTCTAAACATTACATCTTTATTACTAGGAAGGAAGTTAAGTGATACGGGCCACAAACTGTTCCTTCTCCCTTAAGGTGACCTGACCTGACCTCGACACACCTTCCTCACTTATCCACAGCTCTCCACCCTTATCAGTGACTGCCAAAATCAAATCAAATCAAATTGATTTATATAGCCCTTCTTACATCAGCTGATATATCAAAGTGCTGTACAGAAACCCAGACTAAAACCCCAAACAGCAAGCAAAGCAGGTGTAGAAACACGGTGGCTAGGAAAAACTCCCTAGAAAGGCCAAAACCTAGGAAGAAACCTAGAGAGGAACCAGGCTATGAGGGGTGGCCAGTCCTCTTCTGGCTGTGCCGGGTGGAGATTATCACAACATGTGGTCGTCTGCTATGCGCTCAGTACATTCCAAGCTTAATTGCCTCTACCATATACATTCCTCCTACCGATAACCATTAACTTCTGGTGTCGACCCTCTAAACCAGGTGTGGGCAATACCAGTCCTCAGGGGCCTGATTGGTGTCACAGTTTTGCCCCAGGGCCCCAGCTAACACACCTGACTCCAATAATCACCTAATCATGATCTTCAGTTTAGAATGCAATTTGTTTAATCAGCTGTGTTTGCTAGGGACGGAGAAAAAGTGTGACACCAATCAGGCCCTCGAGGACTGGAGTTGCCCACCCCTGATCTAAACCATAGCACTCAATATTTCAATAGGTTACCTGGTAATTAACACTATTCCAAGTTTAGGAGTCAGAACCCAGAATCCATCACTAGCCAAGTGAAAGAGACTCTAAAAGGTGTCAGAGCCTCAGAGGAAAAAAAATACATTTGTCAAGCCTTCCTTCAACTCTTACCACCGCCATTGGGAGCACGAACCTAATGTTCTAACAGTGAACTGCACCTTATTTAGATCATAACCGAAAGGTGCAGTGGCTTCAACTCGCATCTGATGAAATGGCTGAATTACTGATGAGACAAGCAAGGCGGACTATGGATGACTCACTGCGTCTGAACTGCACTCATAATAGTGTGAATTGAATCTAGCCGATGTGCTTGTCCAAGCATGGAGCTAGATGCATCATAGCAACAGACTGAGCTTCTGTTTGTATAATAACAGAAAGGTACTGTAGCATTAACCTCGTCCCCCAGGTTAATGGCCTTAGTGGGAGTGACCATATCATTTTATTGGAGTGACCTACTGAGTAAAGTTTTATCACCACTTCATTTCAGTGAACGCGTTCCGTGGGCAGCATCTTCCCACGAATCTCTGCGCGTTACCTAGCAACTACAAACATAATTACAATTTGTCCGATTGGAAACGTTATTATTTGATACCGAATAGTTTAGATTTGGTTGATCAAGGACACCAGTCTACGGAAGTTTCAACAACGATCCATCTGTCTGTAAACAATGGCTCGTTGCGGGACGAAGCAATGACTGACCCTGGCCACTTCTTATGAAACGACAGAGACGGCAAGCAGCTAGTGCAACACTAAATGCAATGTTCCTTCAATAGCCTAGCTAGCTAGTTAGCTAGCTACAGTAGTAACATCGTTTGATCACAATTAACACGTTTTAATGAAGCAGCAACTGCCTGTTCTGCGCCGAGTCATTGCAGTATCGAGACAGCTCAGCTGCTGCTGCTGCACGTAAGAGGTGCCCTAGACATGTGGGGGTAGGTGTTGCGGGAGGTGATTGGTTGGTAGATTAAGCCGATTAAGCAATTGAGTAATGCGCCTTGTATCCTAGCCGTAGCGGGGTCATCAACAACCTTGATGTTCCGGTTTTCAGGGGAAACGGAAGAGAGCGCCTTTGACGTGACTTCAGCTTTCGGACGTTAACAAGGCGACACTCCATCTTAACTCCTCCTCCACATTTAGTGGATTGGTTGAACAGTGCAGAGGAGAACCTCCCCCAACATTTAAAAACAAAAATCTCGTTAAGACCAGAATGTGGCGTTTCTCTTATGCCTGCTACGTGAGGTTGTATCCTAACGAAGGTCAAGTTTGTGTACCAATAGACCTTCCGCACATTTAGGCGAAGTGTCTGGGAACGAGATTATTGCAGCATCGACTGATGTGTAGACACACACAAACATGTACGTGACTAAGCTTTTTATTAAAGTGTGCTAGCAAGGACAACAAAAGATACAGAGCTCAGAAATTAGCTTGATCATACAGTTAAGTGTGGAATGAAATGGCATGTAATTAAAATAAACCATCAATCATTTTAACCAAACATGTTTGGGCATAATGATTTTCAGAATGATTGATTTCAGACTAGTTCAATGGAACGGTCAATAAAGTTAAAATAGATTGTAACTAAAAGAGTCATTTCATACTTGACTGAACACACAGGAGCAAACACACACAGCACACACACACGAGCACGCACGCACACCTGAGGGAATCAAAAGCGGAGGCAGCCGGTCCCTCCAAAAAACAAAATGGTAGCACACACTGGTTTTCAGGTGTGTCTCTCTCCTCCTCTTTCTCCCTATCATTCCCTCTCTATCTCGCTGAACTAAATATAACCATGCACCCAATCACACACTCACTACTTATTTATATCGAGCTGTGTTTGTTCTGTAGACCTGTTGAAAAGCAGAGTGATGTATTGGCATCCCAGTCTTACCATTATGCTTCTGCCTCTGTGCTTCTACTGAGGAGACCCCTTACACACCCACCGTAGCTTCAGCTCCAGCCTGTAAAAACATACACACATGAATCATTATCTAGTATTTACTCACTCACAAACACAGAGCACATAATAACATATACGTGTCCAAACAAGCTCCCTGAGGTAAAGAGAAAAAAATTATCTTAACACCAATCCCAGTTTTTGAATAAACAGCTCATTCACGTAACCCCAAACACAAATGTATGACAACAACATCAAAACCCTAACCCACCAAATACCCAGAGCACTGACTCTATGTGTATGTCTTGAAACCTACTGTACAGTACTTTAGTGTTCTCAGAGACATACTGTTCTGTTCTCTCCCGTAGCGTCTCTTTGACAGGGAACCTTAGAACGGGAAACTTTCTGTTCCACCTCTGAAACCCCCAATTACCTTAATCTTCTTACTCCAGTAATCCCAGCAGGGGAACCTTTTTGATGTGACACGCTTGAACAAACATCAAAGTTGGTGTCTTGATGGTGTGGGCACTGTGGGCTGGGCTGTATGTGCCTATGGATGCCCATTAGAGCAGCACTAGTGGATTATTCTGGGATAGGAGGAGAAAGGGCCTAATAAAGGCATTGGATGTGATGGTCGGATGCGATGTGCAGACGAATTTGTGAGCAAATGTGAGCAGTTTCAATGGAGGTGAAGTGTGGGAGTGTGTTTACTGAATGTCTGTGTGCATATAACTTTAACAGCCTGCATAGGCTTCTAGCATCAGAGAGTAAGGGTTGGATGAGGACGTTCTTTCTCCTCTTTGTGCTAAGGCTTGCACGGACATGAACCTCAGTCATAACTACACTACATAACGACAGCAGCTTCACCAGAACACAAAAAAGCACTCAAGGACAAGACTCCTTTTGCGATTCCAACAACACACACACAAAACCATTGGAACTTTCCACTCATCTTCCCTTCACTCCTGTAATGCAAGGTCTTTCTCAAAGGTCAGCGTCTCTGTGTGTGTGTGTGTGTGTGTGTGTGTGTGTGCGTGTGTGCGTGTGTGCGTGTGTGTGTGTGTGTGTGTGTGTGTGTGTGTGTGTGTGTGTGTGTGTGTGTCTCTGTGTGTGTGTTGCTGTTGTTGTGTCTTTAGTATCATTAAAGGTGAAGACTGTTATTTTATCAATCACTTGATTTGATCACGTGATTGAACTAATCATTAACGGCCTCCCGGGTGGCGCAGTGGTCTAGAGCACTGCATCGCAGTGCTAACTGCGCCACCAGAGTCTCTGGGTTCGCCCCCAGGCTCTGTCGCAGCCGGCCGCGACCGGGAGGTCCGTGGGGCGACGCACAATTGGGCTAGCGTCGTCCGGGTAAGGGAGGGTTTGGCCGGTAGGGATTTCCTTGTCTCATCGCGCTCCAGCGACTCCTGTGGCGGGCTGGGCGCAGTGCGTGCTAACCAAGGGGGCCAGGTGCACGGTGTTTCCTCCGACACATTGGTGCGGCTGGCTTCCGGGTTGGAGGCGCGCTGTGTTAAAGAAGCAGTGCGGCTTGGTTGGGTTGTGCTTCGGAGTACGCATGACTTTCGACCTTCGTCTCTCCCGAGCCCGTACGGGAGTTGTAGCGATGAGACAAGATAGTAATTACTAGCGATTGGATACCACGAAAATTGGGGAGAAAAGGGGATAAAATAAAATTTAAAAAAATAACTAATCATTAACTAGGAAGTCGGGGCACCACGGAAAATGTTCAGATTCCAAAGTTATAATTTTCCGAATATTTTTCAGGTATTCAGGTATTTTAATATCTGATCAATTAGTCTTCTATTAATGAAATATTATTATTACGTCAGTCTCATCTGAACGTCATAAATTGTTGGTTATCTGCACAAACTCAGCCTTTACTATAAATCATCCATACACCAATTGGCTCAATTATTTATTTACTAACTAATTAAACAATTACAGAATATACAATACATAATGTCATTATACCGTCCCTGGTGGACTAAACAAAAACAGTTTGGTTATAACACGATAGATTCAGAGAAGAGAAGGGGTTTTGGAAGGAAACTAAGGAAACTAAGGAACATGGGTCTCTATGGGAAGCTATTCTCACATAAATACATATGCCACTAATGATCGCTCATTCGGAAAAGCAATGCATTGTAATAACGTGAAGCTGGTGATGTGAGGCTCTGGTTTGCCCTGTCCTTTGTGGAATCTTCCGGGTCGTCGTGTGGTCACGTGGTCTGAGAGGTTAATTTCACTCCGGAGAATCGTCCACGTCGATCAGTGTTCTCGTACTAGATTTGCTACCTTTCCAGCTGCAGTCAGTTAGGCTGTCATCTAGGACTCACTTCTTCTTGAGTGATCAATAGTTCAGAGTTCATACCATTACCCTGGGAGGATTTCTGCAAGCTGCTAGCCGCTCCAAGGATGGGCAGTGGAGATACGGTTGGTGATCGCCATTGATGTCCCCCTCTGGTGGTTTACCCTCGGAGGATTTCTGCAAGCCACCACAAGAATGCCCAGAGGATGTCCTGGTTTGAGATTGCCGTTGCTATCCCCCCTGGTTGTTTACCCTGGAAGGATTTCTGCAAGCTTCTGGCCGCTCCAAGGATGGGCCGGGGATGTCCGGGTTGGGCATCGCCGTTCCGGACCTGTCGTCTGGCCGTCCAGGCTGGTAGATCTGGGCAGTAACTTAGGCAGATGTTTGCAACGTACACACACTCTCAAAATACATAATTACATTTCTTTCCAAAACAAGCGGGGTTGTGGCACTAAGTGATTTGCTGTATGGGGACTTTGTTCATGGCTCTATCACTTCCTAAGTGTCAAGGGAACTGAACCGAAAAGGAATGAAAGCAAAAACAAATTCTACATACGTCCATGGTCTTGGCTAAATGACTTTATCATGGCATTGTCTTGAAACGACCCAAGCTGCTTGCTATAGCTAGCTAAAGCAGCTAACTAGCTAGTTAACTGTCAGGTTTGTCTGTCAGGCTAGCTAAATGTGTGCTGCGCTCACGAAAGCTCATGAAAGCTGCCACTTTCACTACCTAACGTGAGCCATACAGACAACCAGCTAACTAGCCATGGAATAGAGATTAGAGTAATTTGTGTTCATCTGTTGGCCTTGTTTGCTAGTATGTTGCCTCATTTTCCTATTATTTGACAGCTTGCTTAGCTGTCGTGTTATGGTAGAAGCCCATGCAGTCAAATGATATTGAGTTGCAGTGGTATTTGTTCACATAGCCAGCTAACAAGTTGTTTGTTTTGTCGTGTTTCTACCGGTGCTATTCATTTGAAAATTGTCCTAGTTTCGGAACTAATCAGCTGACATTGTCTAACTCTGTAGTTGTCTGTCAGGCAACAAAACCCTGGCACTTGATCATTCCTCTACAAAGACAACCAGCTTCTGACCATAGGTCTTGAAGTGTGTGTACCCGATGTAGTCTTTACGGTTATAATTCAATCCTGCTGTTCATCTATGAACATATTTATGAATGTCTTTTTGTGTGCTCTTTCAATGAACTGAGAAACCAATCTGGCCATTTTGATTGATGATTGACTGATGGAATGAAAGTGCTGTATAGCGTTATGATGATGCTATATACGTGTTTGTGTGTAATGGGATTTGATTGATTGAAAGTGCTGTATAGCATCATGATTTAGTTGAGTTTATTAGGATTCCCATCAGCTATTGCACATGCAGCAGCTACTCTTCCTGGGTTATCACATGATTATACTGTGCGCGTGTGTGTGTGCGTGCGGGCGTATGTATGTGTGTGTGTGTGTGTGTAGGAGGGTAATGGGAGACGTGTTGTAACTGTAACACACAATTTACTTTGGAAACCCCTAGGAGGTGATTATTAGAGAGCATGTGTATGACTGAGAAAAATAAAGAGAGGAAGGTAGAGAGAGAGAGCGTGTGTGTGAGTGAAAGAGACAGAGAGAGAGAGAGATTATGATCCTGACCACAATTGTATCCTATCTATTCCTCTCTCACTATCTCCCCCTTTGTTACTCTTGTCCTCTAGGTCAGTGAACGCGGGGGAAGTGATGTGGAGAGTACAGGCTCAGCAGAAGAAGGCAGGAAGGAAGAGTTAGAGATGATTGGAAAGATACAGATGTGGCGTGAGGAGGGAGGAGGGAGGAGTGGAGCGAGATGAGAGTGGAGGGAGAGAGGAAGAGGAGAGTGAAGAGGAGAGTGGAGGGAGAGGAACATGGAGAGGAAGAGGAACATGGAGAGGGAGAGGAGGAGGGAGAGGAAGAGGAACATGGAGAGGGAAAGGAGGAGGAAAAGGAATAGGGAGTGCACACCAGAGTGGGGAGTCTACATTTCCACTAGAGTGCATCTGTCCCAAGTCTCACCATTCACCTTTGTATCACACAGCTTACTTTGTGCAAAAACATAGCTGCTCAAAGCGGTTGCGCACATATTGCTACCTATGTACACTACATATGTGTGGACACCTGCTCATCGAACTTCTCATTCCAAAATCATGGGCGTTAATATGGAGTTGGTCCCGCTTTTGCTGCTATAAAAGCATCCAATCTTCTGGGCAGGCTTTCCACTAGATGTTGGAACATTGCTGCGGGGACATTAGTGAGGTTGGACACTGATCTTGGGCAATTAGGCCTGGCTTGCAGTCTGCGAGCCAGGCCCAAAGGCGTTCCATGTGGTTGAGGTCAGGGCTCTGGCAGGCCAGTCAAGTTCTTCCACACCGATCTCAACAAACAATTTCTGATTGACCTCACTTTGTGCACTGTGGCATTGTCATGCTGAAACAGGAAAGAGCCTTCCCCAAACTGTTGCCAGCACAGAAACGTCTAGAATGTCATTGTATGCTGTAGCATTAAGATTTCCATTCACTGAAACTAAGGAGCCTAGCCTGAACCATGAAAAACAGCCCCAGACCATTATTCCTGATCTACCTAACTTTACAGTTGGCACTATGCATTGGGACAGGTAGCGTTCTCCTGGCATCCGCTAAACCCAGATTTGTCCGTCGGCATGTCAGATGGTAAAGCGTGATTCATCACTCCTGAGAATGCATTTCCACTGCTCCATAGTCCAACGGCGACGAGCTTTATGCCACTCCAGCCGACGTTTGGCATTGCACATGGTGATCTCAAGCTTGTGTGCGGCTGCTCGGCCATGGAAACCCATTTCATGAAGCTCCCGACGAACAGTCCATGTGCTGACATTTCTTCCAGAGGCAGTTTGGAACTCGGTAGTGAGTGTTGCAACTGAGGACAGACAATTTATCTATGTGCTATAGCACTCGGCGGTCCACCATTTTGCGTCTGAGCCGTGGTTGCTTCTAGACGTTTCCACTTCACAATAACAGCACTTACAGTTGACCGGGGCAGCAAGAGCAGGGCAGAAATTTGAAGAACTGACTTGTTGGAAAGGCGACATCCTTTAACAGTGCGATGTTGAAAGTCACTGAGCTCTTCAGTAAGGCCATTCTACTGCCAATGTTTGTCTATGGAGATTGCATGGCTGTGTGAAGGGGTGTCCACATACCTTTGTATTATAGTGTATGTACAGTGCCTTGCAAAAGTATTCATCCCCCTTGGCATGTTTACAATTTTGTTGCATTACAACCTGTAATTTAAGTGGATTATTATTTGGATTTCATGTAATGGACATACACAAAATAGTCCAAATTGGTGAAGTGAAATGAAAAAAATTAATTGTTAAAGAATTCAAAATGAAAAAGTGGAGCGTGCTATGAAGCCTCTAAATAAGATCTGGTGCAACCAAATACTTTCAGAAGTCACATAATAAGCTAAATAAAGTCCACCTGTGTGCAATCTTAGTCTCACATGATCTGTCACATGATCTCAGTATAAATACACCTGTTCTGAAAGGCCCCAGAGTCTGCAACATCACTAAGCAAGGGGTACCACCAAGCAAGCAGCACCATGAAGACCAAGGAGTTCTTCAAACAGGTCAGAGACAAAGTTGTGGAGAAGTAAAGATCAGGGTTGGGTTAGAAAAGAATATCGGAAACTTTGAACATCCCACAGAGCACCATTGAATTCATTATTAAAAAATGTAAAGAATATGGCACCAAAACAAACCTGCCAAGAGAGGGCTGCCCACCAAAACTCACAGACCAGGCAAGGAGGGCATTAATCAGAGAGTCAACAAAGAGACCAAAGATAACCCTGAAGGAGCTGCAAAGCTCCACAGCGGAGATTGGAGAATCTGTTCATAGGACCACTTTAAGCCGTACACTCCACAGAGCTGGGCTTTATGGAAGAGTGGCCAAAAAAAGCCATTGCTTAAAGAAAGAAATAAGCAGACACGTTTGGTGTTCACCAAAAGGCATGTGGGAGACTCCCCAAACAAATGACTGAAATTCACATCAGACCAGTACATTGCCGGGTTGCTACTGGCATGTTAAATGGTTCTAACTGTACAGTGAATAATCAAACATTGGTACCAGTACACGGACTGTAAGCCGGATGTGTAAAATGGTTAGACTTTACATTAGATCAGCGTGACCGACAACATGAGCTGAACGGTACGGAATGGCTAGAAGCTCTGAAACTTTCATCAGAGAAGAAGAAAGTCTCTATCAGACCAAGCAGGCGGACGGTGTTGAACCGTCACAAATGGTTACCAGACCAGTATAGGTGCAGCGCGAGCTGAAAACGTCACAAATGGTCAGGAACTCTCGACGAGTGTAGAAGATAAAGACTACACATTCACAGTCTGCAGCTGTATATGTAAAATAGTTGACCGAAGACAAGGAAATAAGAACATTTCCCTATCGAACGACCATTGGTACGTCTGGAAGACCAGTTCTAACAGACACGCCGAGACCAACCTACTACAACTACAAAGGACATGGTGACCTCTGGTGGACAACCAGAGACTTACACAACCAGCGACTTCTGATAAATTACTATCCATAGATGGACCGGTTGATTTCAACAGAGATGACAAGGACATACAAGCGTAAATATGTGTTGCATTTCTAAATCCGAATGAGCGGTGGTTGGGGTGCTAAATATCCATATTTTCAATGAGCGTATTATTCAACAGCATGTACGATAGTTTAATTCCTTTGTCTCTTCTTCTCCCGCCACCACCCCCCCCCCCCTTTCATTGTATAACAAGCCATCATATCGGGTTAGTCAACTAGGGACTTTTCATTGCATCATGTTAGTAACCAATATATACTATATCTGGTGTGTGTGTTTATGTATTTCTGTGTAGTTAGTTAGTAAACAAATAACTAAGTTCATTTGTAGATCGCTGATTCCTCATTAATGCTAGGGTTCGTGCATATATCCAAGAATTTTGCGACATTCAGAATGGGACTGATAAGGTAACAATTAGCAAATGATTGATGGATGACGGCTATGATATCGAGATATTCTGACCTATTCTTGAGTTAATTCGGGAAACAGCAACTCATTAAACAAAATTTTCCCGTGGTGCCCCAGATTACTACTTAATTAATTGTTATATGATTAATTTAATCTCGTAATAATTGAATGTGGTATGTAATTCTTCAATGAATAGCCATCGCATTAATGATAGTCACGACACGACAGTGGTGTCAGTAGACCAGTGTGGGGGACCCTGCAAAGGCCCCTTCCCAGAAACGACAGGTACTGGTCACTGAAGGCATTCCAATTTCAGCTTGTGCATTCACTTTGTAATGGTTACAGTGGAAGGAAACAGAGTGCCAATTGTGTGGCACCATGGGGTGTGGACCCGAGCTGTTACTCATAATTTGAAAGCTGGCCACTCCCCGGTGAAGTTTTGAGGGGCGCAAGAGAGTGTGTGGCGTGCATCCAGAGTGGACGCAGGGCTAAGACTGGGAAATGTGTAGAAACCTCCTTTGGGTGTTCTATGTGTTCTGTGCCACTTTGCAGGATGGGGCTGTGCCATGTACCATTACAGTGTGATATATACATTTGTCCTTCAAGTCTTATAGGGAAATTGTGTCATTTTAAAAACTGTGTTTTGTGTTTTCTCTTTTCACTGATTTGCTGTCAAAGTAGGCTACTATTTCTACATTGTATCAGGCCTAGTCTGTACCAAATATTATTGAGAGAGGTCTCTGAATAGTTAGCATTTTTACATTGTTACAGAAGTAAACATCTTTGTCAATATGATAACTCTCTCAATAAGCGTTTGGATTTTCTTTGCTCTGAATCTTTATCTAATACGTATTGCATTTACTGAATTGTAAAAAAAAAAATACATTTTGTGCCACTTTACAGGATGGGGCAATGCTTCAAGAAATGTCATGGCATGTTGTATAATAAACGAAACAAAATTTTTCTCTGAACAGTAGTTGTGTTTTGCATCTTTTCTAATACTTGTTGCATTCACTAAATCGTTGCTCGGCTATTTCTACATTTTGTTTCAAACCTGGTCTGTACTAAATCTTATTGAGAGAGGTTATCTACATGTTGAACGTCTATGAAGAGTTGATTGCATTTTTACATTGTAACAGAATGTGCCTCCCGGGTGGCGCAGTGGTCTAGGGCACTGCATCGCAGTGCTAGCTGCGCCACCAGAGTCTCTGGGTTCGATTGGCATAGCGTCGTCCGGGTTAGGGAGGGTTTGGCCGGTAGGGATATCCTTGTCTCAGTATGTAAAATGTAATAAAATGTATGCACTCTACTGTAAGTCGCTCTGGATGAGAGTGTCTGCTAAATGACTAAAATGTAAAATGTAAATAGAAGTAAGATACGCTGTCATTCAAATAGGCTACTTGGTGTGGGTTTTGAAATGCTTCCTAACCTGTCTAGGATGAGGGTGCCGCTAGCGGCACTCCCCCCCCACATTCCACTGAAAAGGCAGAGCGCGAAATTCAAAAAAATTATTTTTTTAAAATATTTAACTTTCACACATTAAAGTCCAATACAGCTAATGAAAGACACAGATCTTGTGAATCCAGCCAACATGTCAGATTTTTAAAATGTTTTACAGGGAAGACACAATATGTAAAGATGTAAATCTATTAGCTAAAAACACATTAGCATAATCCACCATCTTTTATTTGTCCACCAACACCAGTAGCTATCACCAATTCGGCTAAACTAAGATATTTATAGCCCCTAACCAAGAAAAAAACTCATCAGATGACAGTCTGATAACATATTTATGGTATGGGATAGGTTTTGTTAGAAAAATGTGCATATTTCAGGTAGCTGGCATAGTTTACAATTGCACCCACCGTCACAAATGGACTAGAATAATTACAATGAGCAACGTGTTTACCTAACTACTAATCATCAAACATTTCGTAAAAATACACAGCATACACTAATCGAAAGACACAGATCCTGTGAATACAGACAATATTTCAGATTTTCTAAGTGTCTTACAGCGAAAACACAATAAATCGTTATATTAGCATAGCACATGTGCAAACATTACCCCAGCATTGATTCTAGCCAAAGAGAGCGATAACGTAAACATCGCCAAAATATATTATTTTTTTCACTAACCTTCTCAGAATTCTTCAGATGACACCCCTGTAACATCACATTACAACATACATATACAGTTTGTTCGAAAATGTGCATATTTAGCCACCAAAATCATGGTTAGACAATGAGAAATGTAGCCCAGCTGGTGAGAAAATGTCCGTGCGCCATATTAGACAGTGATCTACTCGTATACATAAATACTCATAAACGTGACTAAAAAATATAGGGTGGACAGCGATTGATAGACAATTTAATTCTTAATACAATCGCGGAATTACATTTTTTAAATTATCCTTACTTTTCAATACAGTTTGCGCCAAGCGAAGCTACGTCAAAAAACATGGCGTCCTAAGCCACTAACATTTTTCGACAGAAACACGATTTATCATAATAAAAATGTCCTACTTTGAGCTGTTCTTCCATCAGTATCTTGGGCAAAGGATCCTTTCTTGGGTCTAATCGTCTTTTGGTGGAAAGCTGTCCTCTTGCCATGTGGAAATGCCAACTGCGTTCGGGATGAACTGGAAGCGTGCCCAGAGATTCACAGCGTCTCAGAAATAAATGTCCCAAAATCGCACTAAACGGATATAAATTGCTATAAAACGCTTTAAATTAACTACCTTATGATGTTTTTAACTCCTATAACGAGTCTTAACATGACCGGAGAAAGATTACTCCCAACACTAATGCTTGGAACAGGTGCGGGTCGGTGTCCTCCACGCGCATGACGCAGCTGCAAAAGAGTGACTAGCTACAGGGTTTTTTAATTTATAGTGCCTGTGATTGCGCAATCGACCCCATTCAAATTGTCATCACGTAAAGGCATCCAGGGTAAGACGTAAGCAGTGTCCGTATACTCATAGGAATAACATTGGCTTTAAAACTGACTCCAGAACAGTGGCCAAAATTTCTGAAATCTGACTCCATGTCAGGGAAATTGCTGTAGAATGGGTTCTGTTCCACTTAGAGACAAAATTTCAACTCCTATAGAAACTATAGACTGTTTTCTATCCAATAATAATAATAATATGCATATTGTACGATCAAGAATTTTGTAGGAAGCCGTTTCAAAAATTACACGATTACCATAAATAGTGACAACAGCGCCACCAGCTTTAACAGGCTAAGTATTGTCTTCTGGTCACATTTTAGATAATATATTATACTTGGTACATTTTGAGTGAGTCATTTAGTCAAATTTACTACAATTTACAGTGCCTTCAGGAAGTATTCATACCGTTTGGTTTCTTCCACATTTTGTTGTTACAGCCTGATTTCAGAATGAAATCAATGTTTTTTTCCCTCACCCTACACACAGTACCCCATCATGACAAAGTGAAAACATGTTAGAAATTGTAAGAAATGTATTGAAAATGAAAAAACGAAAAAATCTAATTTACATAAGTATTCACACCCCTGAGTATTGTATTGTAATGTATTTACTTACAAGTTTACTTACAAGAAGAAAAGTTCTTGACATTTTCCATATTGACTGACCTTCATGTATTAAAGTAATGATGGACTGTCATTTCTCCTTGCTTATTTGAGCTGTTCTTGCCATAATATGAACTTGGTCTTTTACCAAATAGGGCTATTTTCTCTAAACCACACCTACCTTGTCACAACACAACTGATTGGCTCAAACGCATTAAGAAGGAAAGAAATTCCACAAATGAACTTTAAACAAGACACACCTTAATTGAAATGCATTCCAGGTGACTACCTCATGAAGCTTGTTGAGAGAATGCCAAGAGTGTGCAAAGCTGTCATTAAGGCAAATGTTGGCTATTTGAAGAATCTCAAATATAAAATATATTTTGATTAACAATTTTTTTGGTTCCTCCATGATTCCATATGTGTTATTTGATTGGTTTGATGTCTTCACTATTATTCTACAATGTAGAAATTAGTAAAAAATTTATTCGGAGCATGTGACAAATCACATTTGATTTGATCTGTTAGTCACAGATAGCTTAAAGGTAGGGACATGGAACAGAAAACCAGTCAGTATCTGGTGTGACCACCATTTGCCTCATGCAGCGTGACACATCTCCTTTGCATAGAGTTGATTGTGGCCTGTGAAATGTTGATCCACTCCTCTTCGATGGCTTTGCAAAGTTGTTGAATATTGGCAAAAACTATACCCGCTTTCGTACATGTCGATCCAGAGCATCCCAAACTGCTCAATGGGTGACATGTCTGGTGAATATACAGGCCATGGAAGAACTCTGACATTTTCAGCTTCCAGGAATTGGGACGGTGCATTACATGGGGCCGTGCATTATCATGCTGAACATGAGGTGATGGCACAACAATGGGCCTCAGGATCTCATCATGGTATCTCTGTGCATTCAAATAGCCATCATTAAAATGCAATTGAGTTCATTGTCCGTAGCATATTGCTGCTCATACTATAACCCCACTGCCACCATGGGGCAGTCTGTTCACAACATTGACATCAGTCTACCCCTAGCCCACATGATACCATACACATGGTCTGCGGTTGTGTGTCCGGTTTGATGTACTGCCAAATTCTCTAAAACAACGTTGGAGACGGCTTTTGGTAGAGTAATGAACATTTACATGTTGTGTTTATATTTTTTGTTCAGTGTACATTCAAGAGGACACGAGCGACTGAGACCAGTGAAATCAAAGAGACTTCTTCTGAGTGATCGATTTAAAAACCACAGAAAATAACTCTATAGCCTCATCTCATCCGCTCCCTCTTGTTACCCGCTAATGATCGGAGACTTACCCTCTTACTGTGTCACAGTCAGAGCAACCAAAAAAGGCAATTTAATTGGTATTTATGAAGGGCCATTGTTACAGATCCTTCAGTTACGTCTCAGAGGAAGAAAGTGGTGATGTAGCCATGCTAAATCCAGGAGGCTGAATCAAGTGGACTGGGATTATAATGGAAGGACAAGAGGAGGGATAGGAGCTGACAGAAGAGAACTGGAGAAAAGGATGCATTACTTCTTTGACTCCTGTGTCATCATCTCTTTCTCCCTGCTTTTCTGGCCCTATCCCAACAGATTGACGTGGAATTGATCGCTTCTCCCAACTATTCGCACTGGACTCTTGAATGAAATCAGGACTCTGCTCTGAAAAAGCATTGGATTTTATTGACAATCTGTTTTTGGAGCGACCACAGTTCCTAAAAAAGGGACGGCCTGCTCCCAAACAGGAAAGGAGCTTGGATGCTAAGCGCTAACGTTGAAAAGATACTATGGGATACAATTCCTTGCCCGAAAAAGGTAACCCTCATTGAGTCTTGTATTTATCCACATCCTTGTTCGAGGCACAGTCCAAATGGCACAGTTCTAAGCAATCTTGTATCTATACCTTTTCAAGCCAACCCCGTGGCTATTTCGTTTTAGAGGGTTACCTACCGATCACAGCATGTTTGTGTTAAAGACTCCGTCTGATCTGAAAGCCTGCAGCTCCGGCATTGGACTGATTCATGTAAATGTCAGAAGTTTGTAATTCTAACTTCTCAAACTAACACAGACATTCTGATAGTTACTGAGACTTGGTTAAACAAAGTCTATGCCTGACTCTGATGTGTCGCTGAATGTTTATAATGTTTATAGATCTGACAGAGCTGGCAGAGGTGGAGGTGTCGACATATTCATAAAGAACACCTTGAATGTTGCTGTGTGTATTATCACCTCTGTCTCTAAGCAATTTGAATTTATTGTCCTAAATGTGGGCCTTGGTAATAAAGCCCAACTAATATCAGTAGGAGTTTATCGCCCTCCCGCGGCCCTCCCAATTGCTCTTAGCAAAATGTCTGACTTGCTGTCTAACTATGCTAAATCTGAATGATTGGGTGATCTTAACCTGGATTGGTTGATGCCAGTATCAGACTGAAAGATATTTGTACTGAGCTAAATTTAACTGAACTGATAATTAAACCAACCTGCTTCAACTTAAAAAAACAGAAAAATAAACTATTTTGGAATATCTTTCTGAGAAACGCCACTCATAAGTATGCAGTCAATGGAATATTTTGTAACGAGCTCAGTGACAACTGTTCCACTGCCTGCATTAGAGATACTAAGCTACCTAAATTGTGTCAATGCATTATTACAAAAGTACATTTAGATCTTTCAATGAGCAACATGTCCTGTATAACCTGATTTGGATCAGGCCCGTAAATGTTTTACCACTCTGTTTAACTCTGTTGCAGATAAGCATGCCCCATATAGGAGATTAAGGGTAAAGGACAAATTTAACCCATGGTGCATGCATGACTTGTCTGAAAGATTTCATGAAAGTAACTTAGCTTATGCTAAGGCTAGATTAACTGATTCTACCTCTGACTGGCAGTCCTACAGACATTTGAGAAATAGATATCTTACTCTGGTTAGAAAAGCAAAGTCAACATACTTCTTGAATTGTGTATCTGAGAGTGGTCAAATCTTTGAGAAAGAAAACTTCACCACCTCATTGCCCCCAACAGGTTATGACTGACTCTGGTCCCATAACAGACAAAAACTACATTTGTGGTGCTTTTAGTAATCATTCTGCCTCAGCTGGCCATCTATTTGAAAGAATGGTTTCTGAAAATCTCAAGTTTCCACGAGAGGGACTACATTATTCACCACTAAACAGATAGCAGAGAACGATGCATTTCCAAGCACTCAATGTTTTTGTTCTTCATTTCTTCATGTATTAAGTGCCTTGCAAAAAACATTATGTAAGAATGTCCACAGGAGCTGATTCGCTCTGATCCCTTTCTACTGCAGCTTTCTGCCCCCCTCACTGCAGAACATGTGATCCAGATTTTTTATTTAAAAAAATGCTTCTGGTACTATTCCTAAGTTCTGGAAGGTGGCGCATGTCCTCCCCCTTTACAAAGGTGTTGATCCTTCTGACCTAGATAACTACCACCCAATTTCTAAACTATCTTGCCTTGCAAAAATATATGAATCACTGGCAAACTCTCAGCTAACAACTTTTTTAAAACTTCAAATTATATTCTTAATGTTATATTCTTAATGTATAACAAATAATACATTCTTGGGACGGCAGGTAGCCTAGTGGTTAGAGCATTGAGCTAATAACCGAAAGGTTGCAAGATCGAATCCCCGAGCTGACAAGGTAAAAATCTGTCGTTCTGCCCCTGAACAAGGCAGTTAACCCACTGTTCCTAGGCCGTCGTTGTAAATACGAATTTGTTCGTAACTGACTTGCCTAGTTAAAAAAAAATGTTTTAGAATTATTATATTCTAAAGTACCAAAATTTTAAATGAGACACCTAAACCCATTCAACTGGGATGGTTAACTCTCGAGGTTCCACTAATACGCACCAATCTAGGTAAATCCGCCTTCAGTTTTACTGTCCCCCATTTTTGGAATAGCCTACAAAACTCCCTAGATCTTGACTCTCTGGTGCCTCTAGGGCAGTTTTAATGTTGAATGAATTTAATGACAATTGCAACTGTTTGGATAAAGTAATTGTGTTTATGGTGTTTGAAGCTGTAGTGTTGATTCTGCAATTTGTAGTTTACTTTATTTTTATTGAGAATTTTTTATGTGTTTGCCGACGGGGGGAGATTTTTTTGGGCCCGAGCTGATACAGGACTAGTAAAGGCCCAGTGCATGACTTTTGTGAAAAAATGTAAACTAAATGCACTTGAGTCTGATCATTATCTGTACAAAACAGTTCATCTGATAATACTTGTGGAAAATAAAAACACTTGCTACTTACCATACAAATACTATACTTTACAAATGCAACTTGTGAAAACTGAAATGGTCTATTCCATTTTAGTAGATGCTCGTATCTTTTGATGTACTGTAAATGTTTGAGTACAGGGTTTTGTTCTTTCTGGAATCCATTAGAATGACAATATGTAGAGAAGGGGACAGGGCAACAACCAAAGTAGAGCGGTTGAAAAAAATAATATCGGTCCGTCTATATCGGTCCGCTAATACTAGTAATATCTATATCTTTTCTTTTTATTCAAATTTTTCGGGGCGTGCTTCAGCACCTCTACTTCCCACGGCTATGCTCTATGGGTTCCCCTGAATGAATACAAATCAAACAAAACAGAGGCCCTGGATGGCAGGGAGCTCGGCACAAGTGGTGTACTGGGCTGTACGCAGCACCCTCTGTAGCGCCTTACAGTCGGATGCCAAGCAGCTGCCATACCAAGCAGTGATGCAGCCTGTCAAGATGCTCTCAATGGTGCAGCTGTAGAACTTATTGAGAATCTGATGGCACATGCCAAATCTGTTCAGCGTGCTGAGGGGAAAGAGGCGTTGTGTTGCCCTCTTCATAACTGTGTCGGTGTCTTTGAACTAGGGTTGTCACAAAACCAGTATGGCGAAACTATGAGGTATCGAGGCAAGGAAACAGTAGGAGAACTTATTCAAACCTTACTTGAATAGGTTCTACTGCCACGGTTTGTATTTGTAATTGTATTTATTAGTGATCCCCATTATACTGTATATTGGGGATATTAGTGGGGATATTAGTGATCCCCATCCCCTGCTTACTCTTCCTGGGGTCCAAACCCATTAAGGCATTTACATCATCCATAAAACAAAAAATAACACACTACATCATATGACATTATCACACCACTTCATATCTACAATACAACATGTATAATACCACTATAATACCACAATATTACAATGTACGTGTGTGTGTATAGTGCGTGTGCTCGTGTGTGTGTGCGAATGCATGTGTTTGTAACTGTGTATGTGTGTCTCTTCAGAGTCCCCGCTGTTCCATAAGGTGCAATTGTGTCTGTTTAAAAAAAAATCTGATTCTACCTGCATCAGTTACCTGATGCGGAATAGAGTTCCATGTAGTCATTGCTTTATGTAGTACTGTGCAAGTCCCATAGTCTGTTCTGGACTTGGGGATTGTGAAGAGACCTCTGGTGGCATGTATTATGTGGCATTAAACAGATTCTCCCACTGCCTCCATTTTTTTGGGTCCTTAAAAAAACGAAATAATTGGCAATCTTTCCTAGTTTTTGGTGGTAGCAAAGCGTAGCCAGCAACCATAATGAAAAACTGTGTTTGTCACATTTTACTTTACCACTCTTCTAAATCACCCATGCGTAGTACTAGGTTCATTCTCTGATCCTTTGATTAGATATAAAATATGTTAATTCATACTGTAACATATCTGATAGGTTGACTGGGTAATTACTGTGTAAGTCTATGGAAGGGAGTGAGAACCACTAGCCTCCATACTATTGGATTGGAGGCCTTACATCAAGAGTAAGAAGGAAAATTGCTATTGAGACTACTTTAGACCTTCATTGCAAAACATTGTTTTTTGATCACCATTGTGTGGTGATCATGTCCTGTTATTCACCCATGACATTATTGGGTTTTTAAAACAATACAGCCATAAAAATGTACGTAAAACTATTTAATACTTAGATGTTGACTTATATCAATTACAAGCAATATAGACCGCATGCATGGTTAATATTTGCCATTTACCATCTTTCCTGTTTGTCCACCCCTCCTTTTGTGGCATTGTAATCCATTATGATTTCTTATTTTTGATGTTCCTGGTCACAGATTCTCCCATCCCTGTGCAGCGTACTCAGGACTGCCACATAGGACACTTGGGACGTGTCGACCATGAACACAAACTTAGGGGAATTGATAGGCCTGTTCCATGTATTCAACAGCTGAGGTGGGAGATCTGGCTTGTTTTTTCATACTGTTCCTACCATCGTCAGCTTCCTCTTGAGGAGCTCCTGTCCCAGCTTGTGCGAAGTAAAAAAGTTATTGCATGTGATGTTGTGGCCACGGAGTCCCTGTGTCACGTCCAGGACAACCCGCATCCCTTGTTTCTTCTCAGGGGCTCCTCCATCTGGCTTCCCTGTATACACTTGCAAGTTCCACGCATATGATGAAGCAGCATCACAGGCAGCCCATATCTTGATTCCATATTTTGCGGGTCTAGACGGTATGCAGCGGCCCCTAAATGGCATGAGCTGCTCATCAACAGTAACGTTGGGCCCAGGGTTGTAAAACAGGGGAAGGAGGTCCACACACTTCTCTCACACTGACCTGATTGCAGCTAGCTTGTCTCTCTGTCGCCAGGCTGGTCTGGTGTCTCGGTTATCGAAGAAGATAATGCAGAAAATAATGTGTACATTTTCCAGAGACATTGTTTGCACTGAAAGATCTCTGCCAGTTTCTGCATCATACAGCAAGGGTAAGACACCCAAAGTATGCATGTAAATGAGTTTGGTCCATCTCCTTCCATCTCTCTCCAAAAACACGCCTTCCCTCCAAATTAGTGCAGTCCAGAATGATTTTCTAGATGGTGTCTGGGATGAACAGTTCAAAAGAAGACTTGATGTTCTGCACATGAGTAACCGCCTTCCACGTCAGCCTTGGTTGCATTGTCAGACGGCTCATTGATCAAGCAGATTAGCAGACAACCATTACATTTCACAATTTTTTCACATTCATATTTCTCCTCCTGCAGGCTGCTGATGAGCTAGTTGCTGATGGGCTGGTCCTGGGGATGGCTGCTGACAGGCTGGTCCTGGGGCTGGCTGAGGGTCAATCTCATCCTCTTCTTCTAACTCACTGTCAGACTCCGAATTGACAGAGACAAATGGCGCCGACAGAGATGGCTGCTGTTTTACGATCCCGTAACCAACTGCGCTATTGTGTATGTTTTTTCACATTATTTGTAACTTATTTTGTGCATAATGTTTCTGCCACCATGTCTTATGATCAAAAAGAGCTTCTAGATATCAGGACAGTGATTAATCACCCCGTACTGGAGGAATTACTTTTCTTCAACGAGTCAGACGGGAAGGATTTACTTCAGACGCCTGACAAGGCCCTCATCCCCGTCATTCGCAGGAGAAAAATACGAAGGTATTGAGGACGAAGGTCCGGATGCCTTGTAAGAATCCATCGCCGAGAGGGTAATCTACCTTTACCAACGGTCCCAAAAGGCTAACGTACATTCAATCAATACCATGTGATTATCTGAGGACAGCGCCCCGCATACGAACGCATTAAAAACAGTTTCCAAGCAAGCAGAGGCGTCACGAAAATCAGCAATAGCGATAAAATAAATCACTTACCTTTGAAGATCTTCCTCTGTTTGCAATCCAAAGGGTCCCAGCTACATCAGAAATTGACGTTTTGTTCGAAAAAATTCCTTTATTTCCCAAAAAAGTAAGTTAACTTCTTTGGGCTGCAGGGGCAGTATTGAGTAGCCTGGATAAAAGGGGCCCATTTCAAACAGCCTCGTACTCAATTCTTGCTCGTACAATATGCATATTATTATTACTATTGGATAGAAAACACTCTCTAGTTTCTAAAACCGTTTGAATTATATCTGTGAGTAAAACAGAACTCATTTTGTAGCAAACTTCCTAACAGGAAGTGGAAAATCTGAAATCGATGCTCTGTTCTAGGGCCTGCCTATAAATGTGCTTGATATACATGCACTTCATACGCCTTCCACTAGATGTCAACAGGCAGTGAGAGAAGAAATGGAGTGTATATCTTGATCTGAGGTCGGATAAGAGCTCTTGGCATGACGTGACCCCAATTTCCGGTTTTCTGGAACGCGCGAGAAGGGACCGGGTATTGCCTTCTGAAAAGCTGTAGTTATAGACGGCTAATATCTCCGGCTTTGATTTTATTTGATAAATGTGACAATATCATCGCAAAGTATGTTTTTTCAATATAGTTTTATTAGATTATTGAATTTTTTTCGGGACGTTAGGCGTGTTGCGTTGTCTGCGTTTGTTGACGATGGAGAGCTTCACGCCACTTCGCTAGTGTGCTTGCTAATTCAAGAGGGAAAAATGCCATTCTAAAACCAAACAACGATTGTTCCCGACAACGGACCCTTGTAAAACATTCTGATGGAAGATCATCAAAAGTAGGACCCATTTTATGATGCTATTTCATATCTGTCGGAACATGTTTACTAATAGTTTGCGCCCAGATTTTGGGGACTCTTTCGCTATAACATAAGCTGGATGTCGTAATTAAGTTATTTTTAGAATTCTAACACGGCGATTGCGTTAGGAACTAGTGTATCTATCATTTCCTATACAACATGTATTTTTTAGTAATGTTTATGAATAGTTATTTGGTCAGAATATGTGAGTGTCAGAAAAATATCCGGACGTTCTGGGAAAAAGATGCTACGTTAGCACAATGTATAACCACTTATTTCAGCTCTAAATATGCACATTTTCGAACAAACATAAGTGTATGTATAACCTGACGTTATAGGACTGTCATCTGATGAAGCTTATCAAGGTTAGTCAAAAATTATATATCTTTTGCTGGTTTGTTACGATCGCTAACTTTTGCTGCTGGTAAATGGCTTGTGTTTCTGGCTGTTGTGGTAAGCTAATATAATGCTATATTGTGTTTTCGCTGTAAAACACTTAAGAAATCGGAAATATTGTCTGGATTCACAAGATGCTTGTCTTTCATTTGCTGTACACCATGTATTTTTCAGAAATGTTTTATGATGAGTATTTAGGTATTTCACGTTGGTGTCTGTAATTACTCTGGCTGCTTCGGTGCTATTTGTGACGGTAACTGTGATGGTAGCTGCAATGTAAAACTGATTTAAAGCTCAAATATGCACATTTTTCGAACAAAACATAGATTTATTGTATAACATGTTATAAGACTGTCATCTGATGAAGTTGTTTCTTGGTTAGTTTGGTTGTTTCTTGGTTAGTTAGGTTGGTTTTGTGCATGCTACCTGTGCTGTGAAAAATGTCTCTCCTTTTTTGTATTTGGTGGTGAGCTAACATAAATATACGTGGTGTTTTCGCTGTAAAACATTTTAAAAATCGGACATGTTGGCTGGATTCACAAGATGTTTATCTTTCATTTGCTGTATTGGACTTGTTAAAACTTCTTCGTTATAGGTGTTAAAGACATCATAAGGTAATTCATTTAAACCGACTTATAGCAGTTTATATCAGTTTATTGCGATTTTCTGGAATTTCTTTGTCACGCGCTATCACGAGTTGGACACCTCTCCTGCACATAGCTAGCGTTAGCTGCTATTTCTACAGGAGAAGAGGACATCTTTCAACCAAAAGATGATTGTTCTGGAGAAAGGACACCTTGCCCAAGATTCTGATGGAAGCTCGTCAAATAGTAAGAAGTCTTTATGCTGTTAATTCGTATTTATGTTGACAAATGTTAAACAATAATTCCGCCATGAATTTCGGTGCGGTCTCGCTTTAGCGCACGCTGTATGCGCAGTAGGTGGTGCCTCTCCAAGATGGCGCCGGACAGATTGCTTGAAGTTTGGCCACTACTCACATTGTATAACCACGATTTGTGCCGCTACATATGCACATTTTCGAACAAACCCTATATGCATTGTGTAATATGATGTTACAGGACTGTCATCTGAAGAAGTTTATGAAGGTTAGTCAAAAATTATATATCTTTTGCTTGCTTGTTACGATCGCTAACCTTTGCTGCTGGTAAATGGCTATTGTGGTAAGCTAATATAATGCTATATTGTGTTTTCGCTGTAAAAAAATTAAAACATCTGAAATATTGGCTGGATTCACAAGATGTTTGTTTTTCATTTGCTGTACGCTGTGTATTTTTCAGAAATGTTTTATGATGAGTATTTAGGTAATTCACGTTGCTCTCTGTAGTTATTCTAGTCGCTTTGGTGAGAGTTGTGATGGTGGCTGCAATGGTAAACTATGATTTATACCTGAAATATGCACATTTTTCTAACAAAACATATGCTATACAATAAATATGTTATCAGACTGTCATCTGATGAAGTTGTTTCTTGGTTAGTGGCTATTTATATCTTTATTTGGTCGAATTTGTGATAGCTACTGATGCAGTAAAAAAATGGTGGAGTAAAAAAAGTGGTGTCTTTTGCTAACGTGGTTAGCTAATAGATTTACATATTGTGTCTTCCCTGTAAAACATTTTAAAAATCAGAAATGATGGCCGGATTCACAAGATGTGTATCTTTCATCTGGTGTCTTGGACTTGTGATTAATGATATTTAGATGCTAGTATTTACTTGTGACGCTATGCTAGGCTATGCTAGGCAGCTTTTTTACTGATGGGGGTGCTCCCGGACCTGGGTTTGGGAGGAATTAGAGGTTAATGTGTGAAAGTTAAATATTTCTCAAAAATATTTTTTTGAATTTCACGCTCTGCCTTTTCAGTGGAATGTGGGAGGAGTTCCGCTAGCGGAACCCCGGAGCAAGACAGGTTAAGGGCTTGTAAGCATTTCACTGTAAGGTCTACACCTGTTATATTCAACGCATGTGACAAATAACTTTTGATTTGATTTGACATGATCCTCATATTGGGAAAAAAGTGGAAGACGCTCCCTCCACACTAGCTTCTCTCTCTGCAAAAATTATTTCTAAGGTCCTCTGAGCAGAGATTATTTTTGCCATACTGATTGATTCTGGTAACGAGCCACACATGCAAAGCTATTTATTTGTTGTGTCCCACCCCAATTTGCACCTGGCTGGGGTAGAGTGTGGGAAAATACAGAATTTTTTACAATGTATCGAAATAATGTATTGCAATAACATTGTGCAGGTTCCCGCAAGACATTGTCGTTTCGCACAATACAAAAGTTAAAGAGTGCGAGAAAAGCGTGAGACAGGCAGACAGGCAGGGAGACAGACAGGTTCTTGGTGCTATGTTGAAACAGCAGGCCCATGGAGGAGGAAGACAGAGTGAAGGCACACAGCAAACCTTTTTGTTGATTTTTAACTTGTTTTCACTTACACACACACACACAGTTTTCCACGCTTTTATTACCCGGTGGACCCGAACACCACATATGTAATGTAAACGTGTAGGAGTTGCACAGTCTACGCTCAATGAAAATGAGCCAAGACCAATGAGTCCCAGGATGAAAGAACTATTCATTGCATCCTTTTTATTTGACTAAACATTCAAAATGGGTACCACAGACCCGAACACCACACACGGGTTAATCAGGTATTTGGTGAAGTGAAAATATTAAGTACAGATGTCTCAAGTTTTGAGGGAGTGTGCAATTTGCATGTTGACTGCAGGAATGTACACCAGAGCTGTTGCCAGAGAATGTAATGTTAATTTCACTACCATAAGCCCAGGACCTCCACATCCAACTTCTTCACCTGCGGGATCGTCTGAGACCAGCCACCCGGACAGCTGATGAAACTGTGGTTTGCACAACCTGAGAATTTTTGCACAAACTGTCAGAAAACGTCTCAGGGAAGCTCATCTGCGTGCTCGTCTTCACCAGGGTCTTGACCTGACTGATCTTCGGCGATGTAACTTACTTCAGTGGGCAAATGCTCACCTTCGATGGCCACTGGCACACTGGAAAAGTGTGGTCTTCACGAATGAATCTGGGTTTCATCTGTACCGGGCAGATGACAGACAGCGTGTATGGCGTTGTGAGGGCGAGTGGTTTGCTGATGTCGACTTTGTGAACAGAGTGCCCTATGGTGGCGGTGGGGTTATGGTATGGGCAGGCATACGCTACAGACAACGAAAACAATTGCATTTTATCGATGGAATTAATGCACAGAGATGCCGTGACGAGATCCTGAAATGGTGGTCACACCAGATACTGACTGGTTTTCTGATCCACACCCCTGCCTTTTGTACTCCCAGTCATTTGAAATCCATAGATTAAGGCCTAATACATTTATTTCAATTTCCTGATATGAACTGTAACTCAGTAAAATCGTTGAAATTGTTGCATGTTGCATTTATTTTCGTGTTCAGTGTATAAAGGGTAACTTTTATGTTTTATTATTTATGATTTTTTTCAAGATTTCACTTAGTAGGATGGTCCTCCCCTTCCTCCTCTGAGGAGCCTCCACTGGTAAAATTGGTTCTGAGGTGGAGAGAGAGCTTCATGGCAAAATGTGTAGAATAGCATGAGATTAGCTATAGAAAATAAAAAGTTGGCTCACCTTTACAGCACACTAACATGAATGCCTGCATACGCACACACGTACACACACGTACACACACGTACACACACGTACACACACGTACACACACGTACACACACACATACACACATTCCCGCCTCTAGCACACACCCTGAACGGGAAAGTTATAACGCCTCATTAATGAGTCTTATGAGCTGATCTCAGTTGGCAGTAGAACACAGAGAGAGGACAGGGATGGCTGTTCATTGGCTGGTTGAGCCTTCCAGAATGTTCCACAGGCCCGTGGCCTCCCCTCAGGCGTCAGCCAACCACAGGCTCTCAGGTCCATTACCCAGAATTATCCCTGAGGGCCGATGGGAAAGAGAAAGGACTGGACTGGAAACAGGGATGGCAGGAAGCTGGATGGACAGGGAGAAGGGAGGATGAGGAAGTAAGAGTGAGCCAGAAGCCCAGGATGGCAAGCGGCTACATAGAGGGAAGGAGGCGGAGGGGGGAAAGGAGAAGGGGAGAGAGGGAAAGTAGGACATGGATCATGGAGGAGAGAGAGTGAGAGACAGTCTCGTACAGATCATCATGGCATTTGTAGTTCTTTATGATATCCACATTAGCATTTCACTTTTGGGGGGTAAATACAGGTGTACATATAGATAAAAGTCACCTTGTCCTAGAGGAATTTACACAGTTATCAAAATGTCAAGCTGTCAAGGGAGAGCCTACATGAAACAGCTTTAATATCACAGATAGATTGTAGCTTCCATCAATGTAAGTGTCTGCATCACTCTACCATTAAGGCCTGATTGGTAGAGTGCTGCAGAGATGGTTGCCCTTCTGGAAGTTCCTCCCATCTCCATAGAGGAACTCAGAGTGACTGTTACGGATACAGGTATCCTGTGTGTGTGTTTCTTTTCTCTCCTTCTCCCCTCACAGGTGGCAATCATCATTCCCCAATCAGTCACCAATCAATCAGAAGACACACCTCCTGTTTTCATTACCCTATCACAACCCCTTTCCCTTGGTTTAAAAACCCTGTCAGTTCTCTCTGGAGCTTGATCTCCCTCTAGATCTCTTGTGTGTTGCAACTATGTGTCACTTTGTCCGTTATCCTGTGCGTATTGTTTTGACTGTTTGTTTGATGGTGGGAAAAGCGGGTACCAAGACAAGTCGCCCATGGGCATACACTACCCGTAGGAATACTTTGTCGAAGATCACTAGATAGAACTGGGCGGACCACCCACTGTATTTTTGGTTAGTTAGCTAGCTGTTGTTGAAGTAGGCTAGTCTAGCTTAGGGGTGTTTTTGGATATTTTTTTCTTTCCTTGGGTCCGGCCCCCCCCCCCCCCCCCCCCCCCCCCCCCCCCCCCCCCCCCCCCCCCCTACCGTGTGTTTACAAATAAACCATTAGTGTTTGATGGTAATTTTAGTTGTCTGTGGTTATTTTGTTCTCACTGTTACTTTTTTACGACTATAATTTGCATGAGTTATGTTACGGGTCTCGTTACCATCCCCCCTAGACTGCCGGGCCAAAGGGATTCGTAACAGTGACCATCGGGTTCTTGGTCACCTCCCTGACCAAAGCCCTTCTCCCCCGATTGCTCAGTTTGGCCGGGCGGCCAGCTCTAGGAAGAGTCTTGGTGGTTCCAAACTTCTTCCATTTAAGAATGATGGGGTATGATCAGTATCTATTAATCTCTGGTAAAAATATAAAGTCTCTTTATATCCAAAAACCTCTGTTTTGTTTGTGCGTTTTCTTCAGTAATCCACAGGCTCAAACGCAGTCAAAACAGGAAGACAAAAAAAATCCAAATTGTATTCTTAAAGTGCATAGAAACATGTCAAATGCTGTTTATATTCAATCCTCAGGTTGTTTTTAGCCTACATAATCGATAATATTTCAACCGGACAATAACATCGTCAATTTAAAAGGTAAACAAGAAACGCACTCTCTCTGTCTCGCGCATGAAAAAGCTCTGTGACACTTTAGGGTCCACTCATTCAGACTGCTCTTACTTCCTCCTTTTTCAGAATACAAGCCTGAAACAATTTCAAAAGACTTGACATCTAGTGGAAGACTGCAATTTGAGTCCTAAATCAATGGACACTGTAATGGCATTGAATAGAAAACTACCAAACCCCCCCCCCAAAAAACGACTTCCTGAATGGATTTTTCTCAGGTTTTCACCTGCCAAATCAGTTCTGTTATACTCACAGACACTATTTTAACAGTTTTTGGAACTTTAGAGTTTTTTCTATCCAAATCTACCACTTATATGCATATCATACAAAGAACGTTAAGTCGTAGTGCCCACACACTAACTCAAACAAACAATATCCCACAAACGCAGGTGGGAAAAACGGCTACCTAAATATGATCCCTCACGCCGTGCCTGGACTGGGCACCGGCACAGAGGAAGGCTCCGGCCCTGGAGCGGGACTGGACACCATGCCCGGACTGGGCACCGACGCAGAGGAAGGCTCCTGCCATGGAGCAGGACTGGACACCGTGCCCGGATTGGGCATCGGCGCAGAGGAAGGCTCCGGGCCATGGAGCTGGACTGGACGCCGTGCCTGGACTGGGCACCGACGCAGAGGAAGGCTCCTGCCACGGAGCGGGACTGGACACTGTAGAGTCTTGTTGGACCGTCGCCGGAGGTTACGGACTGAACCGTCGCCGGAAGCTCTGGACTGTGAACCGTCGCCGGAAGCTCTGGACTGTGAATGCGCACTGGAGGCCTAGTGCGTGGAGCCGGTACAGGTGGCACCGGACTGGTGACACGCACTTCAGGGCAAGTGCGGGGAGCTGGCACAGGACGTACCGGACTGCTGACAGGATCTTCAAGTCGAATGTTATGCAGAACACACCTGCACAACATCTCTCTCATCTCTCTCTCCCAACTTCTCCATCGCCTCCCTGACAGTCTCTGGTTCTTCAGGACTGGTGCGAAGAGCTGGCACAGATGGCACTGGACTGATGACCCGCTCTTCAGGGCGAGTGCGAGGAACCGGCACAGGACATATCGGGCTGGGGAGGTGCACTGGTGGCCTGGTGCGTGGAGCCGGCACTGATGGCACCGGACTGATGACACGCTCTTCAGCTTGCCTGCGCTGCAGCCTTCTCCTCGCCAACATCATTCTCCGATATCCCTCCTCACATTGCTCCATCGACTCCCAGGCGGGCTCTGGCTCTCTCCTTGGGTCGACCAACCACTTCTCTATCGCCTCCCTGACGGTCTCTGACTCTTCCCTCTGCTCAGCCACCAGCTCCATGTGCCACCCCCCCAAAAAAATCTTGGGGTTTCTGTGGCCGCGTTCCCCGGCGTCGTTGCTGTCCTTCCTGCGTCCTCTGCGACACCTGCCAAGGAGGGGTCTCGTGTCCTCCCATAATCTCCTCCCAGGTCCAACTTACTTTTCCCATCGTTGCACGCTGCTTGGTCCTTGTTTGGTGGGATATTCTGTCACGTTCTTCAAAATGAGCGGACCAAGGCGCAGCGTGAATTGAGTTCCACATCTTTTTAATACAAAGTGAAACTAGGTACAAAACAACAAAACTTACAAAGAACGTGAAGTCGTAGTGCCAACACACTAACTCAAACAAACAATTTCCCACAAACACAGGTGGGAAAAACGGCTACTTAATATGATCCCCGATTAGAGGCAACGATTACCAGCTGCCTCTAATTGGGAACCATTCAAAAGGAGGGTGGGAGGGTGATTAGTGTCGGTGGTGGTTCCGGTGCAGGTCGCAGGGCGTGACAGTAGTGTACTAATTTTGAATAGGGCCGATAGAATACAGCCTAGCTGTTTTCATTATTTCCCCGATAGATATCTTCAGAGAAAATAAAAATGTCCATCCACCCCGTTCGACCCCTTGTTGTAGAAGAAGGAAAACTATCAAGATGAGGGCTGATTATTCAGCCTTGTCCCCTCCATTCAGAAATCAGCTTGTTTCTCATTGAGTGGAAAGACATTATAATTTATTCACCGCCGTGAACAGAGAACGTCTTTATCTGAGAGTTAGGATAAAAGAACAATTAATGAGCCAGTGGAAGTCTGTTTGGGAAGAAACACACACACATGCGCATACACGTACACACACACACACAGACACAAACGTGCATGCAAGCTCGCAGGCAGGCATGCACGCACACACACACACACACACACACACACCAGAGAATCTGATAAACAAGCAGTCAGAAATGAGATATTACAGAGAGAGAACATGTCACACAGCTAGTTTAGCTCAAACTTCCCCCCCATCTGCTAAGACAGTGAATTATTCTCCTGGGTTCCATATAAGATACTCAAATTACAGATTGTTTTGCGCAATCATGTCTCGTCTTGCTTTGACTACTCATAAATCCTACATTTGACCTATGTTCCAATGTTCAGAACTTTGAGGTAAGGAGTGTGTTTGTGTGGAGCTGTGTGTGTGGAGCTGTATCTAATTACTTTCCCCAGGCTGCAAAGCGGTCTTTAACTGAACCATATCCAATCAGATGGCCGCTCTCTTCCCTCTCCTTTCCTCAGTTTATTTCCTCTCTTTATCCTTTTATCAACACGTTCCCTCTCTCTCCACTTCTTCACTCACTCCCTCTCCTCGATTCCATCCCTTTTCTTCACTCCCTCTTCAGAATTCACTCCTTCTTTTCTCCTGTGCTTGATCAACTCCCTCGCCAATCTTTGACTCATTCCCTCTTGACTCCTCTCATCTCCTGCTTCTCTAACCCCCTTGAGTCTTGATCCCCTCTCCATTCTCCGAGTCCTACAAAGGTTTAGGGTTACGCCACCCCTTGATCATACGGAATCAATGTGTGTACGTGATAAGCCTCTCTAGAATGTCCAACAGTCCCACAGTCTCAGGGTTATGTCACGCGGTGTATAGAAATAGCCCCCCTACATCTCCCAGCAGCCAGCAACGTGACATTTAGACACGCAGGGTCCAGCCACACACAAAGAACACAGAGAGAAAACACTTTAACACTCCAACAGCATCTTAAGAGCCCTGAAGCTTGCCCAATCTACAATTAAGAGCCTCCAGCCAGAGAGTGACAGTTATGTGTGTCTGGGGGAAATCAATCCTCATAGGTTTTAAACTACAGCTTCAGTAGGAACTGCAGACTGTGCGCAGCTGGGTGTTTTGAGGTGTCACGCCCTGACCTTAGAGATCCTTTTTATGTCTCTATTTTGGTTGGTCAGGGCGTGAATTGGGGTGGGCATTCTATGTTTTGTTCTGTGTTGTTTTTCTATGTGTTTGGCCTGGTATGGTTCCCAATCAGAGGCAGCTGTCTATCGTTGTCTCTGATTGAGAACCATATTTAGGTAGCCTGTTCCCACCTGTGTTTGTGGGTAGTTGTTTTCTGTTTAGTGTTGCTGCACCTTTCGGGACTGTTTCGTTTCATTCACTCTCTTTGTTGTTTTTGATTACTTCAGTGTTCAGTTTATTTATTTTAAAAAAGATGGACACTCACCACGCTGCGTATTGGTCCGATCTTGACTACTCCTCATCTGTCGAAGACGAGGAACGTTACAAGAGGGGTGTTGGCTGGTCTTTTAGGTTTGGGGTAGGGAAAGCATAATAGAACAGGTTCAAACAGTTTGTAGAAAAGCTTATGTGTATAAGGTCAAAGGACTCCCCTCCTGTTGCTCAAAAATGAATGAAATCACAGACTATGTTAAACCAAGATAAACATGTACACACACACACTTTGTACGATCCAATGTTGATTGCCCAGCTGTGACACAATGGCCCAGAGAACCTGCTCCTAAAGACCCTGTCACAGAAGGTTGCCTAGCAACCCCATACCAACACACCCCTCGGAATTCAAACGTAGTTTTTTCTACGGGGAACAGTCAGTCTGAAGAATGTGAGGGATAGGGTCCCCCTATTACTGAAGCAACATTGAACAATCAAACAGCTGTCACCATGGTGATCTCGGAGATCTCGTTGTCAGGTGGACCAGCGGGAGTTCCTGTATGGCAGTAGCATGGTCGCAGAACTGTTTAAAATCCCTCTCATTCCGGTGTCACACCAACTGTACATAAACTACTAGAATTCTGTGTAAACTATACTGAACAAAAATATAAACGCAACATGTAAAGTGTTGGTCCCATGTTTCATGAGCTGAAATAAAAGATCACAGAAATGTTCCAAAAGCACAAGAAGCTTGTTTCTCTCAAATGTTGTGCACACATTTGTTTACATCCCTGTTAGTGAGCATTTCTCATTTGACAAGATAATCCATCCAACTGACAGGTTTGGCATATCAAGAAGCTGATTAAACAGCATATCATTACACAGGTGCACCTTGTGCTGGGGACAAGAAAATGCCACTCTACAATGTGCAGTTTTGTCACACAACAAGATGCCACAAGCCGCCTACAACGTCATTTTAGAATTTGGCAGTACGTCCAACTGGCCTCACAACTGCAGACCACGTGTAACCACGCCTGCCCAGGGCTTACACATCTGGCTTCTTCACCTGCGGGATTGTCTGAGACCAGCCACCCGGACAGCTGATGAAACTGTGGGTTTGCACTACAGAAGAATTTCTGCACAAACTCTCTTAGCAAAGCCCATCTGTGTGCTCATCGTCCTCACCAGGGTCTTGACCTGACTGCAGTTTGGCATCATAACCGACTTCAGTGGGCAAATGCTCACCTTTGATGGCCACTGGCACGATGGAAAAGTGTGCTCCTCACGGATTATTCCTGGATTTATCTGTACCGGACAGATGGCAGACAGCTTATATGGCGCTGTGTGGGCAAGCCGTTTGCTGATGTCGACGTTGTGAACAGAGTGCACCATGGTGGTGGTCGGGTTATTGTATGGGCAGGCATAAGCTAAGGACAAAAAACACAATTGCATTTTATCAACGGCAATTTGAATGCACAGAGATACCATGACGAGATCCTGAGGCCCATTGTTGTGCCATTCATCCGCCTCCATCACCTCATGTTTCACCATGATAATGCACGGCTCCATGTCGCAAGGATTTGTACACAATTCTTGGAAGCTGAAATTGTCATCTATTGAACATGTTTGGGATTCTCTGGATTGATGTGTACGGCAGCATGTTCCAGTTCCCGCATATATACAGCAACTCCGCACAGCCATTGAAGAGGAGTGGGACAACGTTCCAAAGGTCACAATCAACAGCCTGATCAACTCTATGTGAAGGAGATGTTTCACGTTGCATGAGGCAAATGGTGATCACACCAGATACTGACTGGTTTTCTGATCCACGCCCCTACCTTTAAAAAAAAAAAAGATATCTGTGACCAACAGATTATTCTGTATTTCTAGTCATGTGAAATCCATAGATTGGGATCTAATAAATTTACTTCAATTGACTGATTTCCTAATATGAACTGCAACTTAGTAAAATCTTTGAAATTGTTGCTTCTTGCGTTTATATTTTTGTTCACAAGGTGGATACCAGACTTGTAAATCTATTTGAAAAGAGGGGCACAGCTCAATGTCTAACTTTTACTAACTGCTCTATCTTGGCTTATATAACTGTGCTGCCATTTGCCGGGGCCTGTCCAATGAACCATAGGTTAACTCAGAAGTTAGAACCGTCTCCCCCCCGCTCATTAAACCCCAGAAACCGGAGGAGAGGAGAGATGGAAAGGGAGAGGAGGAAAAAGAGAAGAGAGAGAGGTCAGAGGGAGCATTAAGCATCAGTGAGCTTTCAAAGACATTAGGAGAGCCTCTCAGGTGGAAAAGAGACCCTAAGTTTGGGTGTGTGTGTGTGTGTGTGTGTGTGTGTGTGTGTGTGTGTGTGTGTGTGTGTGTGTGTGTGTGTGTGTGTGTGTGTGTGTGTGTGTAGACTTAAGTGGTCATTAAAAAACCTGCTGCACTCGTCCCTCTAAGCTCTTAAAAAATGTAACACCCCCAAAGGATTATGAATGCAAATGAGTCTGGGCAAGTTCCCTGAACAGATCTAGGATCAGCTTGCTCTTTCCCTAATTCTACTGGGGGAAACACAAAACTGACCTTGGATCAGCATCTACAGGGGCAACCTCATCATACACTGCACTCTGTGGAAACTGTGGGATGGACACAGTGGGGTGGATAACAACTTTACAACGGATAACTAGGTATGGATAGTTTGGATAGACCAGTTCTAGCCCCAGTCCAGTTCAACAGTCTAGTCCCCAACTGTCTAGTCCACTGAGGAGAACGGGGTGCAACCAAGGTAAGACCATTCAACAATGTTCTGTACAGCATACAACAATGTTGTGCTGACTCTGAAGGGCTTTGTTACCTCAAGGGAGGAGAGAAAGGGAGAGAGGGAAATACATGTACTGTATATAGACAGAGATGGAAATGAAGAGCAGAGGACCATGGGGCAGCGGAATGAGAGAGAGAACGAGCAAGAGATTAAAAGAGAGAGTGCACTTACCAAAAAACGTTCTGTGTGTCACAGGGGGCTGAGGCAGTTGTCGAGTTTCAGCTTTCTATCTTCAATGTTCATTGCCCTTTT
>NC_074699.1:5229542-5276670 GCF_029448725.1 Salvelinus fontinalis
TTGACGGCCCACAGTACACACACCTGAGCGGCGCACACACACACCACCAAGCCCAAGCCCAAGCCTTTACCACAAAACTATAATTACGTTTCCATGTTGCAAGGTGGTGCATTTATCCCAGGAGGAGGCAGGCTCATTTTGATGTGGGAAGTAAATATGTTCATAACCCCCCATCAACCAGTCAGCGTGGATCCAATAAAGAGGAGCAGGAAAACCAAGCAGGAAATGTCAGCTCTAATGAGACACATTAATCCTACAGTCAGAGAGGGAGATAAGATTTCTGACTCCTGCACATAACCCACAAGTCCATTCAACATCTATTCCATGTTGGTTCAATGTAATTTCATTGAAATGACGTGGGCACAACGTTGATTCCTGGAATTCTTGACGGGCCAACCCCAGATGGTAAGGGTAGGCAACAACACGTCTGCCAAGCAGATCCTCAACACTGGGGCCCCTCAGGGGTGTGTACTTAGTCCCCTCCTGCACTCCCTGTTCACCCACGACTGCGTGGCCAAACACGACTCCAATATTAAGTTTGCTGACGACACAACAGTGGTAGGCCTGATCACCGACAAGCGATGAGACAGCCTATAGGGAGGAGGTCAGAGAACTGGCAGTGTGGTGCAAGGACAACAACCCCTCCCTCAACGTGATCAAGACAAAGGAGATGATTGTGGACTACAGGAAAAGGAGGACCGAGCACGCCCCCATTCTCATCGACGGGGCTGTAGTGGAGCAGGTTGAGAGCTTCAAGTCCCTTGATGTCCACATCACCAACGAACAATCATGGTCCAAACACACCAAGACAACAACACCTACACCTAACAACAACACCTATTCCCTCTCCGGAGACTGAAAAGATTTGGAGTGGGTCCCCAGATCCTCAAAAAGTTCTACACCTGCACCATCGAGAGCATCCTGACCGGTTGCATCACCGCCTGGTATGGCAACTGCTCGGCATCTGACCGGAAGGCACTACAGAGGGTAGTGCGTACGGCCCAGTACATCACTGGGGCCAAGCTTCCTGACATCCAGGACATATATAATAATCAGTGTCAGAGGAAGGCCCAAAAGTGTCAAAGTGTCAAAGACTCCAGTCACCCCTCCAGTCACCCATAGACTTTTCTCTCTGCTACCGCACGGCAAGTGTTACTGGAGCACCAAGTCTAGTACCAAAAGGCTCCTTAACAGCTTCTACCCCCAAGCCATTAGACTGCTGAACAACTAATCAAATAGACACCCAGACTATTTACATTCACCACACTGCTGCTACTCGCTGTTTATTATCTATGCATAGTCACTTTACAAATTACCTCGACTAACCTGTATCCCCGCACATTGACTCGGTACCGGTACCCCCTGTAAATAGCCTCGTTATTGTTATGTACATTTGTTGTGTTACTTTTTGATTCAATTTTATAATAAACTTTAGTTTATTTAGTAAATATTTTCTAAACTCTATTTCTTGAAGTGCATTGTTGTTTAAGAGCTTGTAAGTAAGCATTTCACAGGTAAGTTGCCTGTTGTATTCGGTGCATGTGACAAATACAATTTTATTTGATTGCCACACCTGTCACGTATACTCCCTCTAGGTCATCAGGCTGATGATTACCCCGCACAACTGACAACATCGTCTCGCGCACCTGCGCCTCATGACACTCAACTGGACTCCATCACCTCCTTGATTATCTTCCCTATATCTGTCACTCCCCTTGGTTCTTTCCTCAGGTGTTATTGACTCTGTTTTCATGTCGGTGCGTTTGTGTTTTGTGTTCATTGTTTTTAGTTTTTATTAAAACACCCACTACCTGAACTTGATTCCCGACTCTCAGCGCATGCGTTACAGCACCACACCGAATCCTCACAAAAGTTTAAGATAATATGGAAAGCAAGTCAAGCCATTGCTTATAGGGATAATACGTGCATAATATTACAGCATTTGGCCAAAGAAATTGCTCAACAGAATAAAAACAAAACAGAAGTGCCCACTGTAAAATACTGTGTTAATGTCCGGGTGAAGTGTGTTTAACTTCATGGCCCATGGAAGTGCCCCCAATATTCTCTCATTTATGTGTAAGTGGAGCAATATTAGCCCAGAACGCTTTTTGTGTTATTACATACAGCCGGAAAGAACATTTGGATATCAGAGCGGCGGTAACTCACCAGCATTACGACCAGGAATATGCTTTTCCAGAATTGGATCCTTTGTTCATACCCCCCAGGGCAATTGAACTTATACCAGAGGCTGCTCCAAGACGCAGCCGGCGGAGAAGAGGTATTCGGAGTGGACTTCTAGTCGGACTCAGGAGGCGTGCACACCATCCACCACTTCCGAGTATATTACTCGCTAATGTTCAGTCTCTGGATAATAAAGTAGATGAGCTCAGGACGAGTATCTCCTTCCAGAGAGACTTCAGGAACAGTAACATTCTCTGTTTCACCGGAATCATATACTGTCCATACAGCCAGCTGGGTTCTCAGTACATCGCGCAGACAGGAATAAAGAACTCTCCGGGAAGAAGAAAGACGGTGGTGTATGTTTCATGATTAACTACTCATGGTGTGATTGTGATAACATACAGAAACTCGCGTCCTTTTGTTTTGTGGAAGCACTGAACAAAATATATACGTCATCGGATATATCATTAGAGCGCGCAACAGAACATTGTACTGTCTACACTCGGTTTGTTGTTTATATATTTTTTGAAATCATTAAATCGATTTTAATACAAACCAAAGTTTTGTTGCTAAGGATTCCACAACGCGGTTAGCCTTCACGGCTGGGACTGCAAGTTTGTGTTCCTTTTTTTGCGTGGATTCCGCGAGTGCTAGCGGGCTGTACTACAGACACCTGTCGTCGTAGGGGGAAAGACTCATTGTTAACTTTTCGTAAAACAACTGGTTGAGGTAAAGAGCCAATCTGGATACTAAGGAGATCCTGAGGGAAATCGACGAGTACCAACAGCTTTACGCTATGGAGGAACAACATACTCCATCATGGATATATCCGACCACCTCACAAAATAACTTTAAACCGACAAAAAAAAGAAAAACAGATTAATCTACAGATATGGACGATTTACTTACCGTTGAGGTAGAGGCTAGTGCTCTGGCTGGAATCCATGCAGCACTGGAAAAGTTGTGTGAGGAGGTAGCAGGGCTGAGGGGGAGTTGAGTTCGGCGACAAGACCAAGGGTCCCCGACTGATCATCGCAAAATTTGAACACTACCAACAAAAGGAGCTGATCAAAAGCAAGGAAAGTGATCTTAAAGAGACCAAATTCGGTCTCAATGACCAATTTCCAAGGGAGATAAACGGACGTCGTAAGAGACTGTATCCTGTACAAAGACAACAAAGGGAGGATGGTAGGCGTGACTTTATTATTGTGGACAAACTCTTTATAGATGGACAGCTATTCCGAGACAGCTCCATAGCACCGTGGCTGTACTAAATTCTACAGGGACTTCAGGTTATGGGAAAAAAAGAAGGTATGGGAACTGTAAAAATATCTGAACATTATGAAGTGGATATGAACACACACGTACTCAACTACATGCTTGCTTACACATACGGACTTATACATATACATACACACCTGATCTCGCTCTCTTCTCCCTCTCTTTTTTATGTATTTGTCTACAAGTTGATATATATATTTACAACAAGCAAGGGAAAGATATCAGAATAGGGGCATTGGGGAAAAATAACATATTGTACGAAATACATTTGTACTGTAGTGAAGCCGTCTCTAGAGTAATGCAAGGTCTCTTTCATGATCATGTGAAACGTCAATTGCTTTGGAAATGCTGGGCTGTGGTTTTCAATTATGTTAAAGGTAATTATGATTAGAGGTCGACCGATTAATCGGAATGGCCGATTTCAAGTTTTCATAACAATCGGAAATCTGTAATTTTGGATGCCAATTTTGCCTCTTTTTTTTTTACACCTTTATTTAACCTCTACCGAGCACCTACCCCGGGTCCGGGAGCACCCCCCACCCCCCCCACACTGATTAGCATCGCTAGCATAGCGTCACAATTAAATAGTAGCATCTAAATATCATTAAATCACAAGTCCAAGACACCTAATGAAAGATACAGATCCTGTGAATAAAGCCACCATTTCAGATTTTTATAATGTTTTACAGGGAAGACACAATATGTAAATCTATTAGCTAAACACGTTAGAAAAAGACACCATTTTTTTACTCCAACAGTTTTTTCCTGCGTCAGTAGCTATCACTAATTCGACTAAATAAAAATATATATAGCCACTAACCAAGAAACAACTTCATAAGATGACAGTCTGATAACATATTTATGGTTTAGCATAGTTTTTTTTTTTAAATGTGCATTTTTCAGGTATAAATCACAGTTCTACATTGCAGCTGCAATCTGAAATAGTGCCGACGCAGCCAGAACAATTACAGAGACCAACGTCATATAACTAATTACTTGTCTTAAAACATTTCAGAAAAAATACACAGCGTACAGATATTGAACGCCCAACATCTGGTGAATCCAAACAATATTTCAGATTTATTAAATGTTTTATAGCGAAAACAAAATGTAGCGCTAAATTAGCATAGCCACGCCAGCCAGAACCAGCTGGGCGCCCCCGACCAGTTCACATGCACGACAGATATATGAAATAACATCGTAAATTGGGTCTTACTATTGCTGATCTTTCATCAGAATGTTGATCAAGGTGTCCTTAGTCCTGATGAGTCGTTCAATCCATTCATAATGGCAACTTTCCCTCTTCATTTAGCATAGGTACTGGTCGACTGGCACGGTTCTGTCCAAAGTAAAAAAACTCACAGAACGGAACACGGCAAAACTCCCGAAAAAATTCAAATAATCTGATTAAACTATATTGAAAAAACATACATTAACCTGTTGAGGCTGGGGGCGCTGTTGTCACTATTTATGCTAATCGTGTAATTTTTGAAACGGCTTCCCACAAAATTCTTGATCGTACAATATGCATATTATTATTATTATTGGATAGAAAACAGTCTATAGTTTCTATAGGAGTTGAAATTTTGTCTCTAAGTGGAACAGAACCCATTCTACAGCAATTTCCCTGACATGGAGTCAGATTTCAGAAATGTTGGCCCCTGATCTGGAGTCAGTTAAAAGGCCACTGTTATTGCTATGAGTATACGGACACTGCTTACGTCTTCCCCTGGATGCCTTTACGTGATGACGATTTGAATGGGGTCGATTGCGCGTTCACAGGCACTATAAATTAAAAAACCCTGTAGCTAGTAAGTCTTTTGGAGCTGCGTTATGCGCGTGGAGGACACCGACCCGCACCTGTTCCAAGCATTAGTGTTGGGAGTAATCTTTCTCCGGTCAGGTTAAGACTCGTTATAGGAGTTAAAAACATCATAAGGTAGTTAATTTAAAGCGTTTTATAGCAATTTATATCCGTTTAGTGCGATTTTGGGACATTTATTTCTGAAACGCTGTGAATCGCTAGGCACGCTTCCAGTTCATGCTGAACGCAGTTGGCATTTCCACATGGCAAGAGGACAGCTTTCCACCAAAAGACGATTAGACCCAAGAAAGGATCCTTTGCCCAAGATACTGATGGAAGAACAGCTCAAAGTAGGACATTTTTATTATGATAAATCGTGTTTCTGTCGAAAAATGTTAGTGGCTTAGGACGCCATGTTTTTTGACGTAGCTTCGCTTGGCGCAAACTGTATTGAAAAGTAAGGATAATTTAAAAAATGTAATTCCGCGATTGTATTAAGAATTAAATTGTCTATCAATCGATGTCCACCCTATATTTTTTAGTCACGTTTATGAGTATTTATGTATACGACTAGATCACTGTCTAATATGGCGCACGGACATTTTCTCACCAGCTGGGCTACATTTCACATTGTCTAACCATGATTTTGGTGGCTAAATATGCACATTTTTGAACAAACTGTATATGCATGTTGTAATGTGATGTTACAGGGGTGTCATCTGAAGAATTCTGAGAAGGTTAGTGAAAAAATAATATATTTTGGCGATGTTTACGTTATCGCTCTCTTTGGCTAGAATCAATGCTCTGGTAACGTTTGCATATGTGGTATGCTAATATAACGATTTATTGTGTTTTCGCTGTAAGACACTTAGAAAATCTGAAATATTGTCTGTATTCACAGGATCTGTGTCTTTCGATTAGTGTATGCTGTGTATTTTTACGAAATGTTTGATGATTAGTAATTAGGTAAACACGTTGCTCTATGTATTTATTCTAGTCCATTTGTGACGGTGGGTGCAATTGTAAACTATGACATCTACCTGAAATATGCACATTTTTCTAACAAAACCTATCCTATACCATAAATATGTTATCAGACTGTCATCTGATGAGGTTTTTTCTTGGTTAGTGGCTATCAATATCTTAGTTTAGCCGAATTGGTGATAGCACCTGATGGAGTAAGAAACTGATGGAGTTAGAAAAGTGGTGTCTTTTGCTAACGTGGTTAGCTAATAGATTTACATATTTTGTCTTCCCTGTAAAACATTTAAAAAATCTGAAATGGTGGCTTTATTCACAAGATTTGTATCTTTCATTAGGTGTCTTGGACTTGTGATTTAATGATATTTAGATGCTACTATTTAATTGTGACGCTATGCTAGGCTATGCTACTCAGTGTGGGGGGGGGGGGTGGGGGGTGCTCCCGGACACGGGGTAGATACTCGTGAAAGGTTAAGAACACATTCTTATTTTCAATGACGGTCTAGGAACGGTGGGTTAACTGCCTTGTATAGGTGAAGAAAGACACATTTTTACCTTGTCAGCTCAGGGATTCAATCTTCCAACCTTAGTCCAACGCTCTAACCACCTGCCTCACGAGGAGCCCGCCTGTTTCGCGAATGCAGTAAGAAGCCACGGTAAGTTGCCAGCTAGCATTAAACGTATCTTATAAAAAACAATCAATCAATCATAATCACTAGTTATAACTACACATGGTTGATGATATTACTAGTTTATCTAGCGTGTCCTGCATTGCATATAGTCGATGCAGTGCGCATTCGCGAAAAAGGACTGTTGTTGCTCCAAAGTGTACCTAACCATAAACATCAATGCCTTTCTTAAAATCAGTACACAGAAGTATATATTTTTAAACCTGCATATTTAGCTAAAAGAAATCCAGGTTAGCAGGCGATATTAACCAGGTGAAATTGTGTCACTTCTCTTGCGTTCATTGCACGCAGAGTCAGAGTATATGCAACAGCTTGGGCCGCCTGGCTCATTGCGAACTAATTTGCCAGAATTTTACATAATTATGACATAACATTGAAGGTTGTGCAATGTAACAGGAATATTTAGACTTATGGATGCCACCCATTAGATAAAATACGGAACGGTTCCGTATTTCACTGAAAGAATAAACGTTTTGTTTTTGAGATGATAGTTTCCGGATTCGACCATATTAATGACCTAAGGCTCGTATATCAGTGTGTTATTATGTTATAATTAAGTCTATGATTTGATAGAGCAGTCTGACTGAGTGATGGTAGGCACCAACAGGCTCGTAAGCATTAATTTAAACAGCACTTTCGTGCGTTTTGCCAGCAGCTTTTCGCAATGTTTATGACTCCAAGCCTATCAACTCCCGAGATTAGGCTGGCGTAACCGATTTGAAATGGCTAGCTAGTTAGCGGGGTGCGCGCTAATAGCGTTTCAAACGACACTCGCTCTGAGACTTGGAGTAGTTGTTCCCCTCACTCTGCAAGGGTAACGCTGCTTCGAGGGTGGCTGTTGTCGATGTGTTCCTGGTTCGAGCCCAGGTAGCGGCAAGGAGAGGGATGGAAGCTATACTGTTACACTGGCAGTACTAAAGTGGCTATAAGAACATCCAATAGTCAAAGGTATATGAAACACAAATCATATAGAGAGAAATAGTCCTATTATTAACTACAACCTAAACTTCTTACCTGGGAATATTGAAGACTCATGTTAAAAGGAACCACCAGCTTTCATATGTTCTCATGTTCTGAGCAAGGAACTTAAACGTTAGCTTTCTTACATGGCACATATTGCACTTTTACTTTCTTCTCCAACACTTTGTTTTTGCATTATTTAAACCAAATTGAACATGTTTCATTATTTATTTGAGGCTAAATTGATTTTATTGATGTATTATATTAAGTTCAAATAAGTGTTCATTAAGTATTGTTGTAATTGTCATTATTACAAATACATTTTAAAAAATTGTCCGATTAATCGGTATCGGCTTTTTTTGGTCCTCCAATAATCAGTATCGGTATCGGCATTGAAAAATCATAATCAGTCGACCTCTAGTTATGATGCAACTATGATGGTGCAATAGCATCGAATAGTCCCCGCGATATGCAACTGTTCAGGGAAGTCAGGAACCAATACACGCAGTCAGTCAGGAAAGCAAAGGCCAGCTTTTTCAAGCAGAAATTTGCATCCTGTAGCTCTAACTCCAAAAAGTTCCGGGACACTGTAAAGTCCATGGAGAACAAGAGCACCTCCTCCCAGCTGCCCACTGCACTGAGGCTAGGTAACACGGTCACCACCGATAAATCCGTGATAATTGAAGACTTCAACAAGCATTTCTCAACGGCTGGCCATGCCTTCCTCCTGGCTACTCCAACCTTGGCCAACAGCTCCCCCCCCCCGCTGCTACTCGCCCAAGCCTCCCCAGCTTCTCCTTTACCCAAATCCAGATAGCAGATGTTCTGAAAGAGCTGCAAAACCTGGACCCATACAAATCAGCTGGGCTTGACAATCTGGAACCTCTATTTCTGAAACTGTCCGCCGCCATTGTCGCACCCCCTATTACCAGCCTGTTGAACCTCTCCTTCGTATCATCTGAGATCCCCAAGGATTGGAAAGCTGCCGCGGTCATCCCCCTCTTCAAAGGGGGAGACACCCTGGACCCAAACTGTTACAGACCTATATCCATCCTGCCCTGCCTATCTAAGGTCTTCGAAAGCCAAGTCAACAAACAGATCACTGACCATCTCGAATCCCACCATACCTTCTCCGCTGTGCAATACGTTTTCCGAGCCAGTCACGGGTGCACCTCAGCCACGCTCAAGGTACTAAACGATATCATAACCGCCATCGATAAAAGACAGTACTGTGCAACCGTCTTCATCGACCTGGCCAAGGCTTTCGACTCTGTCAATCACCATATTCTTATCAGCAGACTCAGTAGCCTCGGTTTTTCTAATGACTGCCTTGCCTAGTTCACCAACTACTTTGCAGACAGAGTTCGGTGTGTCAAATCGGAGGGCATGTTGTCCGGTCCTCTGGCAGTCTCTATGAGGGTACCACAGGGTTCAATTCTCGGGCCGACTCTTTTCTCTGTATATATCAATGATGTTGCTCTTGCTGCGGGCGATTCCCTGATCCACCTCTACGCAGACGACACCATTCTGTATACTTCTGGCCCTTCCTTGGACACTGTGCTATCTAACCTCCAAACGAGCTTCAATGCCATACAACACTCCTTCAGTGGCCTCCAACTGCTCTTAAATGCTAGTAAAACCAAATGTATGCTTTTCAACCGGTCGCTGCCTGCACCCGCACGCCCGACTAGCATCACCACCCTGGATCGTTCCGACCTAGAATATGTGGACATCTATAAGTACCTAGGTGTCTGGCTAGACTGCAAACTCTCCTTCCAGACTCATATCAAACATCTCCAATCCAAAATCAAATCTAGAGTCGGCTTTCTATTTCGCAACAAAGCCTCCTTCACTCACGCCGCCAAACTTACCCTAGTAAAACTGACTATCCTACCGATTATCGACTTCGGCGATGTCATCTACAAATTAGCTTCCAATACTCTACTCAGCAAACTGGATGCAGTTTATCACAGTTCCATCTGTTTTGTTACTAAATCACCTTATACGGCCCACCATTGCGACCTGTATGCTCTAGTCGGCTGGCCCTCGCTACATGTTCGTCGTCAGACCCACTGGCTCCAGGTCATCTACAAGGCTATGCTAGGTAAAGCACCGCCTTATCTCAGTTCACTGGTCACGATGGCAACACCCACCCGTAGCACGCGCTCCAGCAGGTGTATCTCACTGATCATCCCTAAAGCCAAAACCTAATTTGGCCGCCTGTCCTTCCAGTTCTCTGCTGCCTGCGACTGGAACGAATTTCAAAAATCTCTGAAGTTGGAGACTTTTATCTCCCTCAACAACTTTAACCTGTTTGGCATGCAAGCCCGACGTCGGTACATTTATGACAACAGCCACTTCAAGTGCAGGGCGCGAAATTCAAAAGATTTTTTTTTTTTATATTTAACTTTCACACATTAACAAGTCCAATACAGCATATGAAAGGTACACATCTCGTGAATCCAGCCAACATGTCCGATTTTAAAAATGTTTTACAGGGAAGACAAAATATGTAAATCTATTAGCTAACCACGTTAGCAAAAGACTCCACTTTTATTACTCCATCAGTTTTTGACTCCATCAGTAGCTATCACAAATTCGGCCAAACAAAAATATAAATAGCCACTAACCAAGAAACAACCTCATCAGATGACAGTCTGATAACATATTTATTGTATAGCATATGTTTTTTTTTCGAAAGATGTGCATATTTCAGGTATAAATCATAGTTTACATTGCAGTTACATTCAGAAATTGCACCGAAAGCAGCCATAATATTTACAGACACCAACGTCAAATACCTAATTACTCATCATAAAACATTTCTGAAAAATACATAGTGTACAGCAAATGAAAGACAGGCATCTTATTTCCGATTTATTAAGTGTTTTACAGCGAAAACAAAATGTAGCGTTATATTAGCTTAGCACAATAGCCAGAAACACTTGGGCGCCGGCGACTACGACAGATATATGAAATAACATCATAAATTGGGTCTTACTTTTGCTGATCTTTCATCAGAATGTTGAACAAGGTGTCCTTAGTCCAGATGAGTCGTTGTTTGGATTCAGAATGGCAACTTTCTCTCTCCATTTAGCAAGCGCGCTAGCCGGGTTGCACGGATCTCTCCATTTTATTTATTTTATTTATTTCACCTTTATTTAACCAGGTAGGCAAATTGAGAACACGTTCTCATTTACAATTGCGACCTGGCCAAGATAAAGCAAAGCAGTTCGACACATACAACAACACATAGTTACACATGGAGTAAAACAAACATACAGTCAATAATACAGTGAAAAATAAGTCTATATACAATATGAGCAAGTGAGGTGAGATAAGGGAGGTGAAGGCAAACAAAATATATATATAAATAAATAAAAATATAAAAAGGCCATGGTGGCGAAGTAAATACAATATAGCAAGTAAAAAAAACACTGGAATGGTTAGTTTGCAGTGGAAGAAGGTGCAAAGTAGAGATAGAAATAATGGGGTGCAAAGGAGCAAAATAAATAAATACAGTAGGTAAAGAGGTAGTTGTTTGGGCTAAATTATAGATGGGCTTTGTACAGGTGCAGTAATCTATGAGCTGCTCTGACAGCTGGTGCTTAAAGCTAGTGAGGGAGATAAGTGTTTCCAGTTTCAGAGATTTTTGTAGTTCGTTCCAGTCATTGGCAGCAGAGAACTGGAAGGAGAGGCGGCCAAAGGAAGAATTGGTTTTGGGGGTGACCAGAGAGATATACCTGCTGGAGCGCGTGCTACGAGTGGGCGTTGCTATGGTGACCAGCGAGCTGAGATAAGGGGGGACTTTACCTAGCAGGGTCTTGTAGATGACCTGGAGCCAGTGGGTTTGGCGACGAGTGTGAAGCGAGGGCCAGCCAACGAGAGCGTACAGGTCGCAGTGGTGGGTAGTATATGGGCTTTGGTGACAAAACGGATGGCACTGTGATAGACTGCATCCAATTTATTGAGTAGGGTTTTGGAGGCTATTTTGTAAATGACATCACCGAAGTCGAGGATTGGTAGGATGGTCAGTTTTACAAGGGTATGTTTGGCAGCATGAGTGAAGGATGCTTTGTTGCGGAATAGGAAGCCGATTCTAGATTTAACTTTGGATTGGAGATGCTTGATGTGAGTCTGGAAGGAGAGTTTACAGTCTAACCAGACACCTAGGTATTTGTAGTTGTCCACATATTCTAAGTCAGAGCCGTCCAGAGTAGTGATGTTGGACAGTCGGGCAGGTGCAGGCAGCGATCGGTTGAAGAGCATGCATTTAGTTTTACTTGTATTTAAGAGCAATTGGAGGCCACGGAAGGAGAGTTGTATGGCATTGAAGCTCGCCTGGAGGGTTGTTAACACAATGTCAAAAGAAGGGCCAGAAGTATACAGAATAGTGTCGTCTGCGTAGAGGTGGATCAGAGACACACCAGCAGCAAGAGCGACATCATTGATGTATACAGAGAAGAGAGTCGGTCCAAGAATTGAACCCTGTGGCACCCCCATAGAGACTGCCAGAGGTCCGGACAACAGACCCTCCGATTTGACACACTGAACTCGATCAGAGAAGTAGTTGGTGAACCAGGCGAGGCAATCATTAGAGAAACAAAGGCTGTCGAGTCTGCCGATGAGGATGTGGTGATTGACAGAGTCAAAAGCCTTGGCCAGGTCAATGAATATGGCTGCACAGTACTGTTTCCTATCGATAGCGGTTAAGATATCGTTTATGACCTTGAGCGTGGCTGAGGTGCACCCATGACCAGCTCTGAAACCAGATTGCATAGCGGAGAAGGTATGGTGGGAATCGAGATGGTCGGTAATCTGTTTGTTGACTTGGCTTTCGAAGACCTTAGAAAGGCAGGGTAGGATAGATATAGGTCTGTAGCAGTTTGGGTCAAGAGTGTCCCCCCCTTTGAAGAGGGGGATAACCGCAGCTGCTTTCCAATCTTTGGGAATCTCAGACGACACGAAAGAGAGGTTGAAAAGGCTGGTAATAGGGGTGGCAACAATTTCAGCAGATAGTTTTAGAAAGAAAGGGTCCAGATTATCTAGCCCGGCTGATTTGTAAGGGTCCAGATTTTGCAGCTCTTTCAGAACATCACCTGACTGTATTTGGGAGAAAGAGAAATGGGGAAGGCGTGGGCGAGTAGCAGAGGGGAGGCCAGTGCTGTTGACCGGGGTAGGGGTAGCCAGGTGGAAAGCATGGCCAGCCGTAGAAAAATGCTTGTTGAAATTCTCAATTATAGTGGATTTGTCAGTGGTGACAGTGTTTCCTATCTTCAGTGCAGTTGGAAGCTGGGTGGAGGTGTTCTTATTCTCCATGGACTTTACAGTGTCCCAGAACTTTTTTGAGTTTGTGTTGCAGGAAGCAAATTTCTGCTTGAAAAAGCTAGCCTTGGCTTTTCTAACTGCCTGTGTATACTGGTTTCTAGCTTCCCTGAAAAGTTGCATATCACGGGGGCTGTTCGATGCTAATGCAGAACGCCATAGGATGTTTTTCTGTTGGTTAAGGACAGTCAGGTCAGAAGAGAACCAAGGGCTATATCTGTTCCTGGTTCTAAATTTCTTGAATGGGGCATGCTTATTCAAGATGGTGAGGAAGGCATTTTTAAAAAATATCCAGGCATCCTCTACTGACGGGATGAGATCAATATCCTTCCAGGATACCTCGGCCAGGTCGATTAGAAAGGCCTGCTCGCTGAAGTGTTTCAGGGAGCGTTTGACAGTGATGAGTGGAGGTCGTTTGATCGCTGACCCATTACGGATACAGGCAATGAGGCAGTGATCGCTGAGATCTTGGTTGAAAACAGCAGAGGTGTATTTGGAGGGCAAGTTGGTTAGGATGATGTCTATGAGGGTACCCGTGTTTACGGAATTGGGGTGATACCTGGTAGGTTCATTGATAATTTGTGTGAGATTGAGGGCATCAAGCTTAGATTGTAGGATGGCTGGGGTGTTAAGCATGTTCCAATTTAGGTCGCCTAGCAGCACAAGCTCTGAAGATAGATGGGGGGCAATCAGTTCACATATGGTGTCCAGAGCACAGCTGGGGGCAGAGGGTGGTCTATAGCAGGCGGCAACAGTGAGAGACTTGTTTTTAGAGAGGTGGATTTTTAAAAGTAGAAGTTCAAATTGTTTCGGAACAGACCTGGATAGTAAAACAGAACTCTGCAGGCAATCCTTGCAGTAGATTGCAACACCGCCCCCTTTGGCCGTTCTATCTTGTCTGAAAATCTTGTAGTTAGGATGAAAATGTCAGAATTTTTGGTGGTCTTCCTAAGCCAGGATTCAGACACGGCTAAAACATCTGGGTTGGCAGAGTGTGCTAAAGCAGTGAACAAAACAAACTTAGGGAGGAGGCTTCTAATGTTAACATGCATGAAACCAAGGCTATTACGGTTACAGAAGTCATCAAAAGAGAGCGCCTGGGGAATAGGAGTGGAGCTAGGTACTGCAGGGCCTGGATTCACCTCTACATCACCAGAGGAACAGAGGAGGAGTAGGATAAGGGTACGGCTAAAAGCTATGAGAATTGGTCGTTTAGAACGTCTAGAACAGAGAGTAAAAGGAAGTTTCTGGGGGCGATAAAATAGCTTCAAGGAATAATGTACAGACAAAGGTATGGTAGGATGTGAATACAGTGGAGGTAAACCTAGGTAATGAGTGATGATGAGAGAGATATTGTCTCTAGAAACATCATTGAAACCAGGTGATGTCATCGCATATGTGGGTGGTGGAACTGAGAGGTTGGATATATAATGAGCAGGGCTAGAGGCTCTACAGTGAAATAAGCCAATAAACACTAACCAGAACAGCAATGGACAAGGCATATTTACATTAAGGAGAGGCATACTTAATCGAGTGATCATAAGGGTCCAGTGAGTAGAGGTTGGTTGGGGTCATGGCGATCCAGACAGCTGGCCGGGTAGCTGGCTACCGGTAGCAAGATAACATAGGATGGAGGTCTGTTATTTTTTTATTTTTTATTATTATTAATTTTTTTTGTCACCTCGTTCGTTTCCGTCGGTAGATTAGTGGGGTTCCGTGTGGTAGAGGGGATCGATCCAATTGGCAAAATAGATATAGTGACCCAAGAAAAAAAAAGAAAAAAATTGTCCGGTATACTTATTTAGATAGCAGCCGATAAGACAGCTAATAATTAGCAGATGGGTATTCAGAAACGTCGCAATGGAAAAGCCTGTTGAAACCACCTCGGATACATCGGCAGACCAGTCGTGATGGATCGGCGGGGCTCCGTGTCGGCAATAAAGGGTCCAGTCCAATTGGCAAAAGAGGTATTGTAGCCCAAGAATTCGCTGGTAGACCTCTTCGGCTAGCCGGCAGATGGGTCTAGCTCGAGGCTAGCTCAAGGCTAACTGGTGCTTGTTTCGGGACAGAGGTATTAGCCAGTAGTAGCCACTTGGTTGCAGCTAGCTAGCGACGATGATCCGGTGTAATTGTCCAGAGCTTGCGTCAGGAATCCGGTGATGTGGTAGAGAAAAAGCAGTCCTATATGCTCTGGGTTGATATCGCGCCTGCAGACTGGCAGGTATTGGCCCGAGCTGAAGCTGGCTGGTGTCCGAGTTAAGGGTGAAGACCGCAGCAGTGGCTAACTGACTACTAGCTAGTTATCTGGCTAGCTTCTGATTGGGGTTACGGTTCTAAAGTATAAAAAAATAGCAGATCCGTACCACATTGGGTGAGGCGGGTTGCGGGAATGTATATTCAGTTCCTAGATGGAAAGTGAAATTAAAAAATATACGAAATGTACACAAAAAATATGAGGACTATTTACGCGGGACAAGACGGGACAAGACAAACACACGTCCGACTGCTACGCCATCTTGGAAGATGTAAACAAACGGAAGAGAACGGAACACGGCAAAACTCCCGAAACAATTTCTATAATCTCATGAAACTATATTGAAAAAACATACTTTACGATGATATGGTGACATGTATCAAATAAAATCAAAGCCGGAAATAATAGTCGCCTATAACGTCAGCAAAACAAAAGGCAACCCACTGTCCAAATCGCGTTCTTCAGAGTACCGGAAATGGGGTACACGTAATTCCAAGAGGATTTATTCCATCCCAGATCGAGATAATCACCTCATTTCTTCTCTCACAGCCTTCTTGACACCCAGAGGAAGGTGTATGACGTGCATGTATACTAATAGCTCTTGTGCCCATTTATAGGCAGGAAGAGGAAGAGAGCATCGATTTCAGACTTTGAACTTCCGGGTCAGGAAAAGTGCTGCAGAATGAGTTCTGTTTCACTCAGAGAAATAATTCAAACGGTTTTAGAAACTAGAGAGTGTTTTCTATCCAATAGTAATAATAATATGCATATTGTACGAGCAAGAATTGAGTACGAGGCCGTTTGAAATGGACACATTTTATCAGGCTACTCAATACTGCCCCTTGCAGCCAAAACAGGTTAAACCTCAGGAGGCTGAAGAAATTCGGCTTGGCCCCTAAGACCCTCACAAACTTTTACAGATGCACAATTGAGAGCATCCTGTCAGGCTGTTTCACCGCCTGATACGACAACTGCACCGCCCGCAACATCAGGGCTCTCCAGAGGGTGGTGCGGTCTGCCTGCCCTCCAGAGACCTACAGCACCCGATGTCACAGGAAGACCAAAAAGATCATGAAGGACATCAACCTCCCGAGCCATGGCGTGCTCACCCCGCTATCATCCAGAAGGCAAGGTCAGTACAGGTGCATCAAAGCTGGGACTGAGAGACTGAAAAACAGCTTCTATCGTAAGTGCATCAGACTGTTAAATAGCCATCACTAGCCGGCTTCCACCCGGTTACTCAACCCTGTACCTTAGCGGCTGCTGCCCTATATACATAGACATGGAATCACTGGCCACTTTAATAATGGAACAGTAGTCACTTTAATAATGTTTACATACTGCTTTACTAATTTTAAATATGTGTATATACTGTATGCTATTCTACTGTATTTCAACCACCATCGGGTGGTTGATGTCAATGCCACTCTTACATTGCTCGTCCTAATATTTCTATATTTCTTAATTCCATGCTTTGTGTCAATTGTTAGATACTACTGCACTGTGGGAGCTAGGAACACAAGCATTTCGCTACACCCGCAATAACATCTGTTACATATGTGTATGTCACCAAGTTAAATTTGATTTGATTATGATGTATAATCTAACTGAGAGGCTTTTATGATCAGACCAAATAAATACCACCTAATTGCAGATTTACACAAGACCTGTATGCATGCTCGTTTGCAATTTCGATAGCGCCACGATTGGCTTGCGCTGGGGTTGGAGGGGTGGCACCATCTGAGGTGTGTCCTTAAAAACATGAGCCAAAGGGCCAATTTCAGGCAGTGCTGGCTGTGCAGTCAAGAACATGATTTTCATGTGTTTCATATATATTTCCACACTATGAGGTTGGAATAATACTAATAATTTAGTGTAAGAGCTGTTTGAAAAGACCACCTGAAATATCAGCCTGTTTTGGTGGGATGGAGTTTTGGCCGGCCTGATGTTAAATTAGTTAATAAACCAAAAAGAAAGAGTTCCAAACCTCTCGGCCAATAAAAGCTCGTTTCCAGTTTTCCCCTCCCCACTCAGACCACTCCCAGACAGTCTTAGCAAAGTTATTGCTTAATAAAATCTTGCTCTTCGCTAAGAAGCTATTCTTGTTTCTTTTTGGCCATTTTCATTGAAAACAATCACAGTAAGGTACATAATTGTTACCCAGAAAAGAGTTGATATTGAGATCAAAACGGCTGCAATGGACCATTAAACCAACCAAAAGCTGATCTTAGCCGTAACAGTTGGTTATGGCATGTATTTTCACAGCGGAAGTGCAGCTTATCCAGCCCTGACACACAGTGTCCATATGCACATGGAACAAGAGAGATGTGCTTTTTGTGCCTGTAAACCTCATATTAAGAACATCTTAATAACCAAAGCTATATTAAAAGATCACGTTTGGGAGCATCCCCTTTTTATCTATGTAGGCTATTGTACATTATCTTAGCCAGCTCCTGTTATTGTCTTGGATGTGCATAAAAATCCCTCCATGTAGGCTGTATGCACTTACCCCACTATAATGACAACTGGTTCAACAGCAATGTGTCTGGTGTCTTTCTTTTCTTGGCCATGCATTAGCCAAGTAGCCTATCCATAAAATGTTTCTAAATGGTCTACTCGTGAGGCTTTTGTGCCGTCATGTTTTTGCGTTATTCACAATTCACATTGGTCTACCTGCAGTGCATACGCTCCTCCAGTCGGTTGGTTCCATCCCCATTTCCAAAGAGCACATCTTGTCCGGTTAACAAAGACCTGCTCCTCCAAATTAAAATGATTCAGTCCTGTAGCGCCATATGAATGGTAGGCCTAGGCCATAACTTGCTTATTGACAACGTGCCTCACACATAAGATACAATTTACGGGAGCCTAGTTTTTGTTATTTGAGGTGAAGTGCAATGTGTAAAGGCCTATACTCGTTGAAGCCAATTACAACAATGTTGCCTGTCAACCCTCCAAACATACTTTAGTGAACACTGGATTTTTCAAAAAAAAATGTTTGCTATTACTCATTAATGTAGCCTCTGCTTTTAAATAAACTGTGTCAATTCACAGTGGACTAGGAAGAGAATATTCTGTGCCCCCAGCCGAATTGGAGTTGATGACAACGTAACGACCGTCAACAACCAACAGAATTGAAGGCAACGGAAACACGTTGATTGGCCAGTGAGTGGGCAAACTCTCCCCACACCTATAATCTATTTATTCATCAAAACCCAGCCCTTTCGCGCCACCACCAGCTATTGCGCTCATAAATCCCGCAGTGAAAATGACACACCCCCGGACCTATAGCACTACCACCAGCGCTAAGATTTACCATTGCGTTAGGTTTGTTCAAATAGAGCCCCGGATATTCATTTCAGAGTGGGTAAATACGCTACACAGAGAACTCAATCCGAGCAGCCCTCGTGTCTCTGATTTCTTGCCCTTTCAATTATGGCATGTGAGTCTGTGTGTGGGGCCATCTGTAGATTATGGAGTGTGTTGCCGTGTGTTAGCGTTCAGTCAAACTGCTCAAAAGTGAAACCAAATCTAACCTTGACTTTTAAGTTTAAGCATTAATTCCAAGATTTTGGTTAAGTTTAGCATTAGGGTTAAGTTTAGGCTGTCATTCTGAGGGTTAAGGTTTGGGATAGGGTTAAAACTGCAGTACGCCAGTGGCAAACTTGCCAGAGTAAATTATTTGAAAGAGTACATTTATAGAGTATAAGAGTCAAGTAAACAAGTATACGTGTGATTTTATACTTATTTCATTCAAGTGTGCTAACGTTAGCTAGACTTACTAGTAGGCTAGTAAGAATGTTGTGAGAATAACAGGAGTTGTGTTGTGTCAGAGTTAAGGCCTGGGCCATGCACCAAGCCAATAACTGTAATGATAAACTATAGGCTACACAACCATAAACCATTGGTGAGCATCCACATTAGAAGAACGTTTCTCGTTTTACAGACAAACAACTGGTCAACACATCCTGCTGCACGTTGCCTTTTTAACAAGGTGTTAACACAACCATTCATGAGGTCTCTACTGCACAGATACTGGTACAGACCACTCAGTGCTTTCACGGTGTGTTCATTGCCATAGTGACAATTGCAAATAATTCTTCAATGTACATGTAGGCCTAATGACCAATCATATAGTACCTTGTATTTAAATTGAGCAAATCAACAACAAACTCCGTTTAGCCAGTGCATCTTTTACAGTATGTTATTGCCTCATTGTTCCAAGTGGTTTGCAAGTCATTTTCCTTTTTCTAGCAGTTGTCAAGTCCTTTGGGTCTTCTCTTTCACTGTGTTCCTCTCTGTGTGTCCTGTGCAACTATTTGCAATGCATCAGCGCAACAATGTTATCAGAACCGGCCTACAGTGATCACACCAGTGCACTCTCTCATCAACTTTCCCAGACATGCATTTTCGATGCCTGTTTTACATTCAGCAATTAGCAAGAGTAATCCTGCTTCTTTCCCTGAATAGGCTATTAGGCCTAGTATTATCAATCATCAAAATAAATGTCCTATGGCTTTACCTGGGATTTCACAAGCAGAGGAATGGCCTATTGTGGAGAGGCTTGCGTAGCCTATAGCTTGTTGGCAATGGCAACAGCTGGAAGAGAGAGGCGAGTGATGTGTAGCCAACGTAAGAAACTAAATATTAGCTAGATATTAGGCCATTCATTAGCTAAATATGAACAGATTATGAAATGACAGATCTGTAGTGTGTTCCTTCAGGCTGTGTGGTCCCATGGGTATGCAAAGCTCCACTATTGATTAGGCCTACGCTTTTAGACAATAACATTATTATACCTTGGCTACAACAACACGGTACAATGAGGAATTTATTCATGGTATCAAGTGAATACACAATTATTGTCCATAGGCTGTAAACTACAGTGATGTGCTCCTGTTTACTTTCACGTCGAAATAACTGCATAGGCCAACAGCCTAGACCTGATTATGCGACCATTAGCATAGGTTTGGGTCTATTCTCGACGGTTTAGAAGGTCCAGAAAGGTACCTTAGCAGGCCACTCATAAAGCGTTTGAAAATTAGGTGGATAGCATATTCATTTTGGCAGCTGTTTTAGATTTAGTTTCCCTTAGTTTTAGTCTTAAAATATCTTTAAGTCTAGGTCACATTTTAGTAATTTCCTCCTTCGCTAGTTTTAGTTATTATCGGTCGACTAAAACTCTGGACAATTTTTTGTCTAGTTTTAGTCACAGCCATTTGTCACATAGTCGTGTGATAGAGAGACTGATTGAAAGAGAGAGGGAGAGAGATTGAGGGAGAGATAAAAGTGAGGACACCAGAGGAGGGTTTAAACAGCCAGTGTAAATGCCATATGGCTAAGATCATAAAGTCAACGCTTACTCCCTCTACTTTGCTTGTGCGTGTGTTAGTTCTAGCATTTGTGTGTGTGTGTGTGTGCCCTGTATAAGAGCATGACAGCCTTGATTCCTTTTGCCCTGGAAAGATAGAGCTTTGTCTACCACTAACATCTGCGCGTACTTACTGAGTCTCTCTCTCTCTCTCTCTCTCTCTCTCTCTCTCTCTCTCTCTCTCTCTCTCTCTCTCTCTCATAAACACACACACGTAACATGTTGGGTATATGGTTTATCCCTGTGGGAGCTGAAGCCCTTTACAGTGACACTGAGCTAACAGGACATTTCATCACACTGCCGTGTGTGTGTGTTATGCATGCGTGTTGGTTTAGGAACACTCCGAACACCGACCTTTCACGTTCCCATCTTATGACCTCTATAACACAGTGTTCATTTCGTCAATAGTAACTATGTCAATACCCGTCAACGACCTATTGATCCTGAGTAAAGCTATGACTATAACGAGACAACAATTACAACAATGACAAATGACATTTCATTTAATGCAATCCTCTCATTGGCAGAACTGAAGTCTTTCAGTTGTACGGTCTGTTTGAGCGGATCTGCCCAGCTCTCCCACACAGGTCCCAGGAGGTCACTTCAGTCACTCGTAATCTTTTGAACTCGTAATCTTTTGAACTGATGCGAAGCCAGGACACTTGACTTGTAAGCAACCCCCACTAGAAACAATAAAGTTTACTCTCTCTCGTGCTTTCATGCAGAATATTTTTGCTTTGATCACATTAGAAGCTCTATTTTCCCACGTGCGCTTTAATGTGAAAAATGAATGCTATATGTTGAATATTAGGAGTACAGTAATATTATTGGTATTTTTGGAAAGCTCAAATTCGCCCCTTTTCAAGGAAACCCGGTATTTACCTCCCTTGGCGGTTATGATGGGGATAAAATCATAGCTGTAAATTGTTTAACCTGTAGCCAAGGCTTTATAGTATATGGTTAATTATGTCTAGTATTGGTTGCAATCTGCCACAATATCAACATTGTCAGCTAAGGTATACGAGGGGATAGTAGGCCTAGCTGGACAAGGCTATCTGAATGTGCACATTATGGAAGTGAGAGGTAGCCTAATTATTCATTATTTAATATTTAAAAAATCATTGTCATGTGGTGTTAATCATAAAATTCTGAAAGTTAAAAGTCAACTAATGCGAGATCACCAGCCTCTTTCGTATGGACACATTGATACACCATTATCCATTGGCCGCTCAAGAAATGAGCGCATGGAACTCATAGTCTATAGAGCAAATGCAGCAGTTAGGCCATTGCTCTTTCACACCGAGGATTGGTGATTATTGAGGGGGAGATTGTTGGAAAGATTTTTGAAATAGCTTACCGTGAGGAACTATACTTTTAATGTGTTATCATTCGCAATGGATGTTAAAAAAACACTTTCCTACATTTCAGCGCATGCTTGAGCAGACCAGGTACTTCTATGCGTGGTCAAGCATCCGCGATCCCTCAACATTATTGGAACAGAGAAACCAGACATGCTCATTGCTCACATGGAGCACTCCAAACAAAAGACAATGACGAAATATACAAATCTGGTTCTGAAATAAACCTAAAGTTGTTTCTTATAAATGTAGCAAATTGTGAACTCTGCAAACAGCATTTCCGCTCCGAGAATAAGAACGGTAAATTACTGTAATTAATACATACATTAACCGAAATGAATGTAACCAAATGACGGGAATTAACGGTACATTTACTACTGATGACAAATGTAATCGGGAATTGATAAGTATTTTAAATATAAATGCAAACAATTCTCACAATGAAACAATGAATGCTCAAGAATTGCCGGGAGACAGCTGAGACATTCTGAGAGAGGCTCGGCTATATTTCCGCCACACACCCTCCCCCTTCTTCTTGTCTCAAATGTTTTGATGCTTTTCACTGACAACCGCAACTCAATCAACTAGAACTATTTGTAACGTCCGTCGTTAAATGAAGACCAAGGTGCGTAGGTAGGCGTACATTTTCTTTCATTTTTAAATGTTCCACCCAAAACAATAAACAATTCAACGAACGTCAAGCTTAGGAGTGCAACCCATGCAACAAACAACGACAAGATCCCATAACAGAAGGTGGGAAAAAGGGCTGCCTAAGTATTATCCCCAATCAGAGACAACGATAGACAGCTGCCTCTGATTGGGAACCATACTCAGCCAACAAAGAAATATAAACATAGATTTCCCCCCCTAGTCACACCCTGACATACCAAATAGAGAATTTAAAGGATCTCTAAGGTCAGGGCGTGACACTATTGCCATGCGCGCTGCCCAAATTGCGGGCTTCCCAAATAGGCATAGGCCTACAAGCTTGTGATTTGAAACATTCCTCAGCTATGTTTTTAAGGAAGATAATGATCCTCTATTCCTCTGTGGCTAAGTCTTCTGGTGAAGCGTTTGTGATTATATAAGTAGTAATTACAGTATATAATTGTTTATCTCCATTTAGCCTACTTCTCTATTGCACCCACCACTATGCCATTTATCTTCTGTTCTATTGGTTTTTCGATCCAGATGCCAAAGGCACAATCTAAGTCATATTAGCAACCCATCCTAGTTGTTGCATCTTTAGATTCCCCCTCGTTCTACTTTTCTAACAGAGATGTTCGTTTAGAATGGTATTTCCCCAGGTGCGCTGTTTAAAATGGTGTTTTCACGCGAAATGCATTTTGGCAAATGTTTGGATATGATGTTCTGTTAAGAGCCATTAGCATAATCTAAAATGTGATTTCTGTCACTCTGAGCACCGTGAGTGGACGCCCTAATGGGTTACGCACCCAATGCATATGGGTCCGGTAAAATTCTCAAATGGCCTGTAAATTAAAATCTTCCCGGTCACGTTGTCCGGCACCTTGCGGAAACCCTGGTGTGTGTGTGTGTTCTTGGCTGCCATCAAAGTCAAAATGCCCACTGAGGACGAGGACAGACAGGGGTCCACTCTGGACTCATCCAATTACCTTCCTCGTCTCCTTCCCCCCCCCCCTTCCATCCACCTCGACACTTAATATCATGGAGATAGAAAACATTAGAGAGACAGGGCCCTGCCCAGCCAAATGTCTTTGTCTCACACGCACAAACACACACGCACACATGCAGGCTCCAAGGAGACAGTGGTTCATAAAATGCTGTGGCTCGGAGTGACACATCCGTCATGGTCGTTTGACAATAGCCTTCATAACCCTCTATGATTGGACAAGATCCACTCAGCAATCAATGGGGGGAGGGGGAAGGTCATGACCTGTGCATGACACTGGTTTTCTCGGGAGGCGAAGGTTGTGACGCCTACTTGGGATGCTAGCTAGCTAGCCAGCCTGGTAGGCGGACTTGTTACTGCTTTAGCCAATTACATTCTCTCTGTATGCCAAAGAGTTGATGTCTGGCCTTGACAACGAAACAACTTGGCTATAGGAGAAAGAGATTTGCCAACAAAGATAGCAACAATCCATGTGACAAAGACTCAAACAAATAGAAAAATACATATATTGTACACAGCTACACATAAACACATACCACAGAGACTGTGTGTCCAAGGTTACTGCTTACAGAAGTTACTACAGAAGTCATGTAAGGATGACTGTAAGGTTCTGTATTTATGTTCTTAGTCAACCTTGTGTTCTGTTTCGTTGTGTTCTCGAACGTAGCCCTGTTTCTTTGTGTTCTTGAACGTTCATTTTTTGTTCTTTGATTTCACTTGTGTTAGTTACTCACCTGGTCTCATCAACTCCTTATTTAGTTCAGTTCATTCTGTTTGTGCCTTTGTGAGGTATTGTTCGCTTTGACTCTACTAAGCCTTTTCCTAGTTCGTTTGTGAGAACCAGTTATAGCCTTCAGGCCTAGTTTGCCTATCTGTGTATGACCATTGCCTGCCTGTGACCACGATCCCTGCCTTCTGCAAAGGGCGAAACAAACACCTGTAGCGCTCTGCGCGTGAATCCACACCCTTTTCTCCCTGAGTATTCATTACAATGACAGGGAGGAAAGAAACTAAAGGACTACAATCCTATCAACCACCCCGACTGGTAGCAAGAGGCTAAGGTCACTTGCTAGCGATTAACAACAAGAGGACCCAGTGTGTAATCGGCTATAAAAACAGGGGCAGCCAACTCGTTTGGGCTATTCTGAGCTCTCTCCCTCAGTCATACCGGGACGTACCATTCCTTGGGGACCCTGACACACACAGAGACACACAAACACACACAGACAAACGCACACAGATATTATATCCAGGTTATGATGCAGGAGATGTGAGGCCCCAGCGCTAGCCAATGCCACTGAAAATAGCATAGCTACAATTAGCCTGCTGTTGCCCCCCCAGCACACAAATACATCAGTAAGAATTAGCATTGATTCTAACCTGAGCATGCATGGTGGCAAGCTTTCGGGAAATCACATGCAGAGGAATGGGTCATATAAACATGGCTAGTGAATCTATAGGACAGCTACATGTATATAGTATCTCCAGGCCTCTAATTGAGCCGACCAAATTACCGATGATAACAATGATATGGACACTGGAGACTAGACACGTCCTGGTCCACCTTTGAAAGGTGAGCATTAGGCCAAAATACTTTTTGACAGTGTTTCAATTGATAAGTGTCCTCTGTTCAGTGTTGATTTGTGGAAATTGGATCAATCTAAAATAAGGGATGGTTGAAACAAAAATCTTAAATGTATTGGAAAGAAACATTCCCTGCAAAGGCTGTTTGGACCTATATACTGTAAATAAAACAGACAGAACTTGAGAACATTTAACACATGGCACGCACACAGGCACACCCTCACTCACAGAGCGGGGGAACTACAGATGCAATCTACTGCTGATGTTGAAACCTAGTAAACACCAGGACATTTTAGGAATTGCAATGTTCCCCACAGACTTCCTCGCCATCCTCCAAAAGGACATTACCGTACTGAGACAGAGAAACCAGCTGAGGCTTAAAACACTTGACAAGCAGAGGAAAGAACACCCCCCCCCCCTCCATCTCCAGGACGAATTGAAGTTGAAAGAACATGCCATCTTTCTCCTCCAATGTAATCATATATTTATAATGTACTTCTACAGCTCCTGGCTGGTTTGTCGGAAAGCTAGAGTAAAACACTTGAGTTCTGCCAGTGCTGGCCGATGACGTCACTGGTCACTCTCCTCAAGTACACCTTACTGCCTAGGGTGGGAGAAAGAGAGAGAGAGGGGGGGGGGGGACAAGAGACAGAAGGAGAAGACGGACAGAAAGTGGGGGTGGAGAGAAGACGGAGAGAGAGATGCTGTCCATAGAGAGAAAGTGAGAGAAACCTCTCTCCAACATCTCTCTTTTGATAATACCGTGTATGTAACCCACAGACAACACTGCTGACGCCGTAGCTCATGCATACCATTGAATTGAATTGCCCGAGAGAGCGGAGCGATGCGTCTGTTTCGACGGTCGACGGCATCCGGATGGTCGATGGTCCCAGCCGTGTTCAGAGGCATTGTTTTTAATTGCCCCACCACACAATAACTTCCCTCCCTCCCCAACAGCATCGCACAGGGTTAGCAAGGAGCAGTAGCTGTAGCCACACCAAATGGGATTCATTTTGACAGTTTTTTCTGTTCATTATAATGAGGACAAATTGGGGTGTAAGTGCCTCGGCAGAGCTGGGTGTCTAATGGTAGGTCCTGTGGGGTCACTAAGCAGTCTCAAACAGAAGCAACAATACAGGGGTTATGTAATTAAGGGTGAGATTGCATAGTTGTTGAATGATGACGCACGCAGGAAACACACACACACACAAAAAAAGGAATTAGAACACACAAGTGCACGCGCCTACGCACGCACGCACACACACCCGAGAGACGAGTCAATCCTAACTATTAGATAAGGGAGATAAACTGAAAGCATAACTATCCTAAAGCTCTGCGTTTTTAATTCCGCGGTTCTACCAAGGTATTTTGTATTGCAATTCATACCGTAGCAGCGTATAAAAGAAAGTGAATGGCTGCACTTGATGACCACTTCCTCCATAGAGTTGAAGGTGTTCATTTGAATATACCCCCTTTCATCAATTTTAAAGTGTTCATAGAGGATGCATGTCAGGTCACTTGCATATTAGCCTAGCATTGCGATCAATTAAGGGGCTTTTGGAGAGCATTTAAGTGCACCAAACAATAGCTATTAAGACCTAACTAGTCCCCAATCACCAACTATCGCCAAATGTGGAGAGTATACATGATGAATTAGCCACTAATTAGCACTGAACACATGTGAGCACAAATGCAGTGCAGGCTAATGGCTAATTAGCTGCTAACACATGCAATTAGCCATAGAACGCTACCGCTAATTAGCTATGGCTAACCCTTATTTAAGTTCTATGGCGCATCTCTCTCCTACTCTCCTATTCTAGAATGGCATAGAATTTAGAACTCCCTCCTTTCTCCTTTTAGAACGCACTCAAGCTATATGGCAGACCACGCAGAATACCAGCTGTTGTTTGTCCACAGACCTAAAGGCGTTCCTAAAATCGGTTTCCCGAGCTGGATTATGTGCAGTAATCTGGGATTGCGTGGGAAAGACGTCAAAGAGGTCCCTCCCAGTCTACAACACACAACAGCTGTAACCCCCACCTAAAGAGGGTTTTGTATAGTGCAGAGGAAGGGGAAAAGTGACTGGAGAGGCCCACTGGAGAGAGAGAAATGATATGTCTGTGTGAGCTCATTAATTAAGGTGTTACGTGGCGTCAGCTAAACAAAGGGAAATTAACTGGATAGAGAGAAGAGGGGAAGAGAGAAGAGGAGGAAAGTGGGAGGAGGGGAGGAAAAGGAGTGAGAGGGAAAGGAGGAGGTTTTTGAAAGACTTGAGGTCAATAAAAGGAGGGAGGGGTGATTAGTAGGAGGAGAGAGACAGAGAGAAGAGAGAGAAAGAAAGAAGCACAGATAGATACGCTTTTTGACAAGCTCAGGTGAGTGGCGACGTCATCAACAGGCACATTGTGTTTCCAGCCCTTGTGATGACGGAGAGTCACTTCAGCAGCAATCTGTGTGGTAATCGCTGTGATTTGTTAACTAAATGAGTTATGTCCCACTGAATCCCATCGGAAGCATTAGTTTGAAAACAGCAGAGAGTGGAGAGTGATCTATCATGCTGACAGAGAAACTGATCCACTGACTGCACTGTAACAATGCGAGGGGCTGAGTTAATGAATGCATTCAAACATGGACACAGGCATGCACATGCACAAACAAATGATGAAAAATTCTGAGATAAACTGAGATAAACAAGTAGGAAGAATATAAAAAGAGGAGAGAGAGAGAGAGCGCGAGAGAGAGCGAGAGAGAGCGAGAGGAAGAGCGAGAGAGAGCGAGAGAGAGCGAGAGGAAGAGAGAGAGAGAGAGTGCGAGAGAGAGAGCGGGAGTGCGAGAGAGACAAAGGGGTAGAGATGAGTGGGAGGGAAATGAGGGGTTGGAGAGTTGGTGCTTTGTAAGTGGACATAAGATTGGTCAGTGTGTGTGTGTGTGTGTGTGTGTGTGTTTGCCTACCTGCCCACAATCATGTGTTTATATGTCACTGCGTGCATGGGTGTGTTTGTGCGTGTGCGTATATTTTGTTAAACCTTCTTTCTATTCGAGCCGTCTTGTGTGTGCGTGGAGCTGCCATTACAGTAAAGTGCCATGGTAGTCCGTCACTCCTACGCTCATCATGCAAATATCCTTTTTAATGGTAAACACTCAGCCACTGATAACATCCATTTAACATGTGCGTCTATATGCTTGTGCTGAGTGTGTGCCAATGGCCCTTAATTGGAGTGAACATCAGCCATTAGCATCAGAACAGACAGGAGCCTAAGAGCACTGAGTTTCGAAAACCTGGAGGGGCAACATCACCAGACTTCCGGGGAACGCTTGCAAAAACAGACCCGGCAGACCTGGCCAGTGTTTGGGGTTTGAGAGGTCAACGAGAGAAATGAAAAATGATTCCGTAGTTCATTTCCCTGAAATCTAAAGGCACTACCTAGATTCGAGCCAATGTCTTTAAGTGGTTGAACATGTTATTACTTAAGTCGACGTGAAAGTGACCAACTTACACATTTTGGAATTTAGTCAAAAAACAACTTCGTATCAAAGGAGTGCCTTTGCTTTGACGGCCTTCGCACGCACAGTTCGGCGCGAGACGGCCGTTAGACCCGGTGGCGTGTTTCTACGCATAACCGTAGCTAGCCAACATCGCCACTACATCGCCTACAAGTTGGGGGCGGGGATTTCTGCTGGAGAAGCACTTTCTGCCCATATTCATACTGTCTTTGCTAACAGCACACCATAACACACACTCACACACAGTCAGCGCAGTAGGATACGGAGCCTTGGGAGGAACATGAAGAGTGTATTGGCACGGCCACCGTGTCTGGCATAAGGAGCAGACAAAAGGAAACCCAGACGGGTCATAAACATCAGATGGTTCATGAAGATCCGAGATAAGACAACGACAACAAGGCTTTAATCACGAGGCTCTGTCCACAGATGAAGGCAAGACACAGCAGAATACATCTGGGCCCGTATTCGTAAAGTCCACGTCTCAGCACAGGAGTGCCGATCTAGGATGAGTTCCTTTCCCCGTCCACATAATCATACTCATTATCATCTAAAAAGCTAAACTGATCCTAGATCAGCACTCCTACTCGAAGACGCTTTGCATGCCCTGCGGTTGCTGGAGGAGAACTTAGTGTTAAAAGCCCTTTATTCATAAGGTGCCTCAAAGTAGGAGTGCTGATCTAAGATCAGGTCCCCCACAGTCCATGTAATTGTATGAGTTATGATCAAAAAGGCAAACACTTTATGCATATGAGGTCAGGAATTTGATTCTATATGTAGAGAACACAAATGGTACTGTGATAAAGGTCACGCTTGTCGGTCACCATCATCTTTATTGTTGCACGAAATGTACACCCATGAAAACACATAGTAGACATAGGCTACTAACGAGATGATTAATTGCAACATGCTAGCTCTATTGTTCCTCTCGGTTAAACAGAAGATCTGATATCCATGGCAACACAATGTCCATATGCTGTAGATTCATATAAAATGCAATATTACTGACAACACTGCACTATAAAAGGGGTTGCTGTGAATTTGACAGTGACTTACAGGCAGCCTTGGCGAGTAAGTTACTGTATTTCCTATTGAGTACACCTACTGTAATCTAAATACAGTATCAAAGCAAGAACTATATTATGACACAGTACAGTGCCGTAGAATTGACTGCATTATACTGTAAAAAAGTAAATGCTACTGTAATCGTAATGAATGAATAAATAGGTAGATGAATTCATCAAATTCATTCAGAGCAGATGGGGATTGTATTTCACAGTGTTTTACAGTAATTACATGAGAGTGGTGAGAGCAGGTCGGTTTACACATTCCAGTATACAAATGAATAGTTGGTGTTTTATATAAATTGCACTTCTAGAGGCCTTAACAAAGGCTTCCAAAGTGGCAGTGACTACAATATGTACTCATATGATTTACTATTGGACATGTTGACACTCAAATGCCAATAACGTGATGAGAATCTACAACAGAAATAACACCTATTGACCACGCTGGAGGATTGTACGATTTACACTAAATACATGAGGATTATAGACTGTTAAAGAGGAGATTAACACTGTAATCTAAAGATGGGCAGAGTGAGACACTTAATCAATCTAGTCTTCGTCACTTGACCCGCCTAACCCATGGGGGAGAATGGCAGGGACAGAGAGAGGATGGGGGGGGGGGGGGCAGGATGGCGAGAGAAGAGCCAGTGAGAGAAAGAGAGGGGGAAAAAAAGAACAGAGAAAGATGGAGAGAGAAAAAGAGAGAAAGAGAGAGGGGAGTTGATTTGTCTTCCCGCGTTCTGCACGGCCACCCCGGAGAACAAGTGAGAGTATAAAGAACAGATTTTTCCAATTCCCATGAATGAGGCTGGAGTTGAGATGCTGATTGATTTCTGAAGCCGTTGTCATAACATGAATCGGGGGGAGGGGGGGGAGAAATCCATTCTGTTATTGTTACCAAGTGGAATTGGCCTTTCAATAAAACATGAATGGGGAGTTTTTAAAAAGGTGATTCTCTCTTAATCTCCACACACAATGATTTGAATTGGTCCTCTTAAACTGGAACCCAGTGTGTGTGAGTGTAGCTGTTCAAACCAGTGTTTCCCTAACAAAAGACAACCCACAGTACCTGGTGTTTCTATTTTCATCTCTCTCACCGACTGTGTGTTTATCCCAGCACGTCGGCTGGCCAGTGAACCACTCAACCACCACAGGGCTATCTTATCTTAACTCTGCTAATTGCTACTATCTCTGCCACTGAAAGGGAGAGAGAGGGCAAGCGTGTGCTGGAACCTCTATTTTCTCTTAGTACATTGACTAGATATTGTCAATTGCAACTAAAACAAGTCTATAAAGTCTGCTTTCATTCTGTAGGCAATTCTCCGTCTGCCAAACCGCATTCAACACCGCAAGAACAACTTACTGTTGTTGCGGAAATCCTTCTTCTTAACAATGTCAAAAAGAACGCGGCGATTGTTTTACGTAGATGTAAAGTAAACCGCGGGAAAAAGCGCTTCACACTATGCAATCCCTAGCTGAAGGATTGCAAACATGTTGCCACTTACTTAGAAGAGACGGTGAGCTGCATTCTCCGGAATATTATGACATAAAACCAATGATGGAAAAAGTAGACAATTGTCATACTGAGTCAAAGGAAAGATGCACTTAAAAGTGTAAAAGTAAAAGTGAAAGTCACCCAGTCAAATTCTACTTGAGTAAAAGTCTGAAAGTATTTGGTTTAAAATACACGCGAGTATCAAAAGTACAAATATAAATCATTTGCAAATTCCTATTAAGCAAACCAGACGGCACCATTTTCTTGTTTTTTTTTAATTTATGGATAGCCAGGGTCACACTCCAACACTCAGACATCCTTTACAAACAAAGCATGTGTTTAGTGAGTTTGCCAGATCAGAGGCAGTAGATGACCCGGGATGTTCTCTTGATAAGTGCGTGAACTGGACCCTTTTCTTGTCCTGGTAAGCATTCGAAATGTAAGGAGTACTTTTGGATGTCAGGGAAATTGTATGGAATAAAAAGTACATTATTTGATTTCAGATTGTAGTGGAGTCAAAGTACAAGTACTCAAAAACATAAATAGCAAAGTACAGATAATGAAGTACTTTACACCACTGCAGAAAACCTGGGTGTTTGTAACGCTCCCATGATGCTATCACAAACGTGTCACAACTCCTACCATGAGCCCTGTCACATCAGCAATCTAGACAACATCTGGTGGAAACAGTAAACCAAGTGTATTGATGCTGATAGAATTTGGATAGCTGTCTGTATCACAAGCCCTATCGCTCTCTTTTCTCTCACTCTCTCTCTTCTATCTCATCACTCCGCCTCTGACATTGCTAAATCCTCTCATTTGGTACCAAACTGATATTGCAAGTGTTTGCTAATGTTGGTCTATGTTTCTATCGTTTTCAACTCTAGCACTAAACATGTCCAACAGTTCTAATACAAAATATCACAACATTCTAACATGGTTTAGAGATTAAAATGACATTATATAACCAACCTGTAGGCCTGGCCTACTCGCCACTGTGGTTGTTTGAGGTTTGATTACGAGAGCGTACGCTGGTCAAGTCTACATAGTTACCGTATCTAGCAGGTGCACGCGCTCAATAGGAATTGGAATGTTCTATGTTGATGGGGGTTTTCCTAATATCTTTATTTGTTAAACGTTTGTAATATTCTGTCCCTGATATGAATTACGTACTAGTATTTCAACTATTGAAGAGTAATAATTATAGAGTGACATATCAATGTATACATTTATTAAATATCTGTTTAGTTGCCTTTTTGATTATTCCAGAGTTAAGGGCTGGGCATTTAACCTGTCCAGGTGGTTCATTTCAAGAGACTTTAGGCTGACATATTGTGACATGCTGTCCCAGGGCTCTCTTTAATATAGCTGTATGAGGAATCATTGACTCTTTGTCCAAGTTATAGGCACTCTGCCTAGTTTCATGGCGCTCTGCCTCCGAAGCCACTTGTAGCGTCGGTGAATTGGCCATTATTGTTTGTTATATTTGTTAAGTCTATGTGTTAGAGTCGTGTGTATAGGTGGCAGGGAAATCAGGCGCAGGAGAGTCAAATGGAGTGTAATGGAGTCTCTTTAATAGCAGTCCACTAAACATACTCCAAACACTAAAATGAACATCGAATACAAAAGTGGGTACGAGGACCCGTCGCACACCTATACAGACATATATACAACACTGACATAAAAACAATCTCTGACAAAGACATGAGGGGAAACAGAGGGTTAAATACACAACAGGTAATGAATGGGATTGAAACCAGGTGTGTAGGAAGACAAGACAAAACCAATGAAAAATGGATCGATGATGGCTAGAAGACCGGTGACGTCGACCGCCGAACATCGCCCGGACAAGGAGAGGCAACAAAGTCGTGACACTATGTCAGTGTTCATCAACATCCTGTATATTCTGGATCCAGCTTTATTCACCTTCTGCACCAGTAAATATACACAACCATTTTGTCCATGATTCCTGCCCAAATCCTGATGCTCCGTAACCCCCTGACATGACCGTAGAGTCCATTCATTTACCGACAGACAGGCAGGAAGGCAGACAGGCAGACAGGCATCTGAGACAGTAAAAAAAAAGAGTGAAACTCAGGCATTGTCAAACAAAGAAAGTTCTGAGCTTGGGTTGTCAGAAGAGTACAGTGGCACAGGACAACACTCTAAAACTTACCTTCTCAGTTATTTCTCTTTCTTCTCGGGTGAGCAGCTCCACAATGAAGGGTTTGTGATGAATGTGCTTGTTGCGTTTAAGCCTCTTACAACGCAGCTCTCTCCACAGTATCCACACATTATGAATAGTTTATTTGGATCCTAAAACATTAAGCAGTGCCAAGGACCCAGTCGTACAGATGCCAAGCCTGGGCTTGGGCTTACACGTTTGAAATGTACCTAAAATAACTATACTGTAGACTCATAACTGCATTAATGATGGGAGTTAACGTGTGTTTTTAGTTGTGTTATCGGAAAAGCTTTTTGTTAGTTTCAGATCTAGAGCACTTACCTCACAGAAGCAAGCAAGCACACACACACACACACACACACACACACACACACACACACACACACACACACACACACACACACACACACACACACACACACACACACACACACAATCACTACACCCCCAAAGCTAATGTCGTGAAGTTTTTACATTGTGTCATCAATCCCTTACACTACGCTTGCGGTGTTCGGTGAGGGTTGATAGAGGGTAAGAGGGGTGTGATGTCGAAGAAGAGACGTGCAAGTCTCCAAGGAACTTTGGGAGACAGCGTAGGGTGTGTGGGTGTAGGGGAGAGGGTGGTGGAGGAAGGAAAGAGCAGGGTAAATTAAGCATGCTAATGTGTTCTTTCATCTATCCCACATTCTTCTCTCACTCCATCTCCCCATCTCTCCCTCAGGCTCTCATGCTCCTCCTCCGGCTATTCTGCACTCACATTAAGTCTCATAATTCAGTTTAGAGATCTTAGAATAACATGCCACACACAGAGAGAGAGAGAGAGAGAGAGAGAGAGAGAGAGAGAGAGAGAGAGAGAGAGAGAGAGAGAGAGAGAGAGAGAGAGAGAGAGACACACACACTTACAATGTCTGGCAGATAGAGAGGGGCAAATTGTGCAATCATTAGATTCAATTAGCACAGTGCTTGGTCAGAGTTCAAATGTCATAGGATAGGGAACAGGGCAATAGCACTGAACTTTAACTTCGCTCCAGCTAATCTTCTACAGTCTGTAACTAAGCTGATATCATATATGGCGAAAGAAAAGGAGGGAAACTAACGAGATGTCGTCGTCTTCTAACCATGTGAATCATGTATACTGTGAACACGAAAGAGAGCACGAGAGAGGGACATCGACAGACAGAGCAACTGAAATGAGGGTGTGAATCATTTTGGAGCCAGCCTGTTGGCAAATCTCCAGATCCTCCTTTTTGGCTCTACTGTATTCTCATCTAGGGCAAGTTCAACAGGAAGCTTAGAAATCCAAACCACAGAGCTCACCCTAGAGTCCCACTCCATTCCCTTATCACAAAGCACTAACACCCGTTAGAGAATGACTCCACAGTTACAGGAGTTAGGTCCTGACTGTGTGGAAGGATACGTGCTCTAGGGCCTGACCGCTGCTCAACTCCTCTGCCCTACTTTACAATTCCATGTGGACCTGTGAAAAGAGCCAGTGGACAGAGAAAGCAGGAGGCCAATTGTGGAGAGGTACTGAAGGGCTGATATGAATGAACACTAATTAGGAGGCGATTAAGGCAGTGTCTCACTACCGTAAAATCCATTAACCTCTAATCTCAGAGTTCATCGCATGCCATGGTGGGAAGTAAGGGCGAGTGGTGGGGTGTGTATGTGTGTGTGTTCAGGGGTGCTCGCCTGTGTGATAGGGGGTACAATAAGGACACAGATAATGCCGGTGTGATCGTAGCTAAGGGAGTAATGCCACTGAAATGAAGGGACATCAAAGAGAGTAATAGCAACATACCGAACCCCGTATGACTCTCCAATGAGCCTGGGTTTCTGACTGTGGCACATGGCAGGGTCTGGCATCTAGCATGGTCTCCAGATTGGCGTGTGGGAGTTCTGCAGATGGAAACTATTCTCGAGTAGGGATCTGAACTGGGGGGGGCTGCTTTAGTTCTATCGAATGGGGTTTGGCTTTATCACATTCTCATAACTCTGACAACAAGAGCATTACTCCTTAGCCTGAAAGTCAGTCTGCTTCTGCTTAAGCCAACTATGGTGCTGTTGATGTCATGCCAAACAAGATGTAACGCTGTTGAACGCAGGAGATGTCTGGCAGCAAGGTTATTATTCTGAAGCACACACACGGACACGCGCGCAAACACATGCATGGATGCACACACACACAAAATAAAAAACACAGACACACACACTCACAACTACAGTATGTAACACAATAACTGGAAGCAGCCATGCCGGGGTTCAAGCTTGGCCCCATAGCACTACCATCAGTACAAATCGGACACATTGCCATAGGATGAGCTACTTCTGTACTCCTTATCACACTTGCCAAATATGAGCTTGCATCTCCAGTTAAGCTATACTCACATCCCTGAGCATGTGTGCCAAATGTCAAACAGGTTAGCAGGTATAAATATGTGCCCGTTATAGTACCGACATGTGGCTGATCTCAAAGTGCTTGCATTTGTTGAGTTTTGACAGAGTTTGGAACATTGGTATCAAGTTGATACAATGTGAATATCAATGTCTGATTGATATGTATTCATGTGCAGGCCATGCTAACGGGAGAGTTGATTGGTCAGTAGCGTGTTGTTTTAGTTACTAGCCTGGAAAAGATGTATTTATTTGAGAGACCTTGGTCCATAGATGCCACATATTCAGTTTTGTATAAAAAATGCCAGAAAGTCCATCATAGCGGGCCATATGAGTCCTTGAGGAGAGGGACTTATGTACCAAATTTCAGGACTCTAGGTCTGACGTGGTGAGAGGTGAGACTTTTCAAAATGTTCATCTTCAATTGCTTGTTATAGCGCCACCATGTGGTCAATTGACGTGGCATTGCTTGAGAAGGTGTGGCCCCTGGCTCTTTACCTTTTAGCAAAGTCTCAACCTTGTAACTCTTAACATCAGAATTTCCCCTAACGGAAGAAGAATAATAAGAACGGCAGCAAATACAAAAGGGTTACACCCAGCTTTGCTGCTTGAACCCCTAATAGAAAGGTCTGCCGTGCTGCAAGAAGGGCGTTCTTTGAACCGCGAAACACTAAGATCAGCGAAAAGTAAAGTACGTCAACCATCTCCCATTCAAGCTTCACTTTTCCTGATTCTCCCGATCTATAGAACTGTTATTGGCTGAGTCACTGATCTAGCGCTCCCCTTTCTAGACACAGTCTATGGAAAGGAACCGGGTCAGGATACCTTCCTCTAGTAAATGACAGGGTGCATCTCTGCACACTCTACACCTAGCCACCCCACACAGACGAGGTGGGATGCAGTTGTGAGATGGAAATTATAACTTTATAGAGCGAGAAAGGAAGAAAGAGAGATTTACGAAGATAAAGTTTGATTGTGTGTAGGAAGCTGAGGTTAGTGTTAGTTAGTGTGTGTGCGTGCGTGCGCACTGCGTGCGTGCTTGTGTGCGTGTGTGTGTGTGTATTTGTGAGAGTGTGCGTGGTCAACTGAAGGCCTGTTCGGGAGGCAGAGCTTTTAGCGCCATCTGTTGGTGAGAGTGCAGTAGTGGACTTCTTTTTTAAACTACTACTAAGTTCACTTTGACAAATGTACACACACACACACCTGTTAAACTCTCAACCAGAGCTCTCTAATCTGAATGAAGTTATCAGGCGAGAGAAAATAAATAAATCGTTTTACAGCTCGTCTCTTTTAGGAGAGAAGTTTGTCATGCCAAACACAAAATCGAATCAAAATCAAATCCAATTTTATTTGTCACATGCGCCAAATACAACAGGTGTAGACCTTAGCGTGAAATTCTTTCTTACAAGCCCATAAATAACAATGCAGTTGAAGAAATAGAGTTAAGAAAATATTTACAAAATAAACAGTAATAAACAAAAGTTTATCTAAAAAAAATCTAAAAGTAACACAAGAGAATTACATAACAATAACGAGGCTATATACAGGGGGTACCGGTAACGAGTCAATGTGCGGGGGTACAGATTAGTCGAGGTCATTTGTAAAGTGACTATGCATAGATAATAAACAGCGAGTAGCAGCAGTGTAAAAACTTGGATCAATGTAAATAATCCGGGTGGTCATTTGATTAATTGTTCAGCAGCCTTATGGCTTGGGGGTAGAAGCTGTTTGGTCCTAGACTTCGAGATCCGGTACCGCTTGCCGTGCGGTAGCAAAGACAAAAGTCTATGACTTGGGTGACGGGAGTCTAACAATTTTTTGACCCTGCTTAGTATATAGGTCCTGGATGTCAGGAAGCTTGGCCCCAGTGATGTACTGGGCCGTACGCACTACCCTCAGATGCCGAGCAGTTGCCATACCAGGCGGTGTTGCAACCGGTCAGGATGTTCTCGATGGTTCAGCTGTATAACTTTGAGGATCTGGGGACCAATGCCAAATCTTTTCAGTCTCCTGAGGGGGAAAAGGTGTTGTCGTGCCCTCTTCACAACTGCCTTGGTGTGTTTGGACCATGATAGTTTGTTGTTGATGTAGACACCAAGGAACTTCAAACTCTTGTCCCGCTCCACTTCAGCCCCGTCAATGTTAATTTCGATGCGGTCTCGCTTTAACGCACGCTGTATGTCGTAGTAACGTTAATTTTAAAAATCTAACACAGCGGTTGCATTAAGAACTAATGTATCTTTCATTTGCTGTCCAACCTGTATTTTTTAGTCATGTTTATGATTAGTTACTGATTAGATTAGGTGCCTCTCCCAAGATTTCTCCCGACATTTTGTTGGCAGCTTGGCTACTATTCTCATTGTATAACCACGATTTGTGCCGCTAAATATGCACATTTTCGAACAAACTCTATATGTATTGTGTAATATGATGTTATAGGACTGTCATCTGAAGAAGTTTGAGAAGGTTAGTGAAAAAATGTATATCTTTTGCTGGTTTATTCGTTATCGCTATTGTTGGCTTGAATCAATGCTGTTGTGTGGTTGGCTATTGTAGTAAGCTAATATAATGCTATATTGTGTTTTCACTGTAAAACACTTAAAAAATCTCAAATATTGTCTGGATTCACAAGATCTTTGTCTTTCATTTGCTGTACGCTGTGTATTTTTCATAAATGTTTTATGATGAGTATTTAGGTAATTCACGTTGGTCTCTGTAGTTATTCTAGTTGCTTTGGTGAGAGTTGTGATGGTGGCTGCAATGTAAAACTATGATTTATACCTGAAATATGCAAATTTTTCTAACAAAACATATGCTATACAATAAATATGTTATCAGACTGTCATCTGATGAAGTTGTTTCTTGGTTAGTGACTATTTATATCTTTATTTGGTCGAAATTGTGATAGCTACCTATGCAGGAAAAAAATGGGGGGAAAAAGTTGTGTCTTTTGCTATCGTGGTTAGCTAATAGAAATACATATTGTGTCTTCCCTGTAAAACATTTTAAAAATCTGAAATGGTGGCTGGATTCACAAGATGTGTATCTTTAATCTGGTGTCTTGGACTTGTGATTTAATGATATTTAGATGCTAGTATTTACTTGTGACGCTATGCTAGGCTATGCTAGTCAGCTTTTTTACTGATGGGGGTGCTCCCGGATCCGGGATTGTGACCAAGTAGAAGTTAATGGGGGCCTGTTCGGCCCTCCTTTTCCTATAGTCCACGATCAGCTACTTTGTCTTGCTCACATTGAGGGATAGGTTGTTGTTGTCCAGGCACAACACTGCCAGGTCTCTGACCTCCTCCCTATAGGCTGTCTCATCGTTGTCAGTGATCAGGCCTACCACTTGTGTCGTCAGCAAACTTAATGATGGTGTTGGAGTTGTGCTTGGCCACACAGTCGTGGGTTAACAGGGAGTACAGCAGGGGACTAAGCACGTACCCTTGAGGGGCCCCTGTGTTGTGGATCAGCATGGAAGATGTGTTGTTGCCTACCCTTACCACCTGGGGGCGTTCCGTCAGGAAGTCCAAGATCCAGTTGCAGAGGGAGGTGTTTAGTCCCAGGGTCCTTACCTTAGTGATGAGCTTTGTGGACACTATGGTGTTGAACGCTGAGCTGTAGTCAATGAAGAGCATTCTCACATTGGTGTTCCATTTGTCCAGGTGGGAAAGGGCAATGTGGAGTGCGATTCAGATCGCTTCATCTGTTGATCTGTTGGGGAAGTATGCGAATTGGAGTGGGTGGAGGGTTTCCGGGATGATAGTGTTGATGTGAGTCATGACCAGCCTTTCAAAGCTAAAATAGGATATACTTGCTTTCAGTTCGTTCCATTTATTTTCCAGCAATTGAACGTTAGCTAGCAGAACGGAAGGCAAGGGAAGATTAGCCACTCATCGCTTGATCCTCACAAGGCATCCTGATCTCTTTCCGCGAAACCTACGTTTCCTTTTCCAGCGAGTCACAGGGATCTGAGCCTGGTCGGGTGTCCGTAGTATATCCCTCGCGTCCGACTCATTGAAGAAGAACTCCTCGTCAAATTTGAGGTGAGTAATCCCAGTTCTGATGTCCAGAAGCTCTTTTCAGTCATAAGAGACGGTAGCAGCAACATATTGTACAAAACAAGTTACGAAAAACTTAGCACAGCCCTACTCTCCGGCACCACACAATCTATAGGTAATAGTAATCTGTGATAGTAATCTGTGATGTTACTTACCACAGTAGCATTTAAACACCAAAGGAGAGAAAGGATGCCTACTGCGAAAGATGCGCATACATGCACACATTTCCATAATATATAATCTAATCATGCACATTTTTAATTATAACATTAACCATCTCTTCCCATCCTCCTGCACACACAAGCACACACATCCCTGTCACCTTGAAATGCACTATGGATCCTTTTGACTAAGCCCATGACACACACACACACACACACACACACACACACACACACACACACACACACACACACACACACACACAGCTTCGTCCAAACTCTTCCATTTCCTATTTGTGCTCAAGTCTTTTTTCAGCTCCCTCTTTACCTTTCACTGTGTTCTGGGTACAGGTCTCTGTTTTGCAATGTGAGCGGCTGGCTGCCATGACAAGGCCGGGGTTAAAATGGTCAGATAGTCGCAGATGGATGGACACATACACACACACTGTACATGCACACACACACACACACACACACACACACACACACACACACACACACACACACACACACACACACACACACACACACACACACACACACACACACACACACACACACACAAAGGGCTTAGTCCAGTGAGTCCCTTCTGGACCAGTCCATCTGGGGTCACTACTGCAGGTATTTTCTATAAAATAAGGTTACTACTGTCAGCTCTGGACAGAAAACAAGGTCAAGCCTGGACAATGGCACAGATCACAGTACACTGCAGTGTGTGTTCTACCTCCAAACTATCCTCATAATGCCATCTTCTGATCCTTCCACCTGCAAACATTCCCTTTAACATCCGACCCAAGCCACAACATCCAATAAAGTTAAATAAAGTTGTCTGGTTAACTTGCCTATTTTTGTGTTCTTATGAAATCATATGAAGTTGTTTGTCTTGTATATGTCAGAAGTTCATGTGCAAAGAGCAAAGAGAGATTTGGCTATAGTTAAGAATAACCAGTAGGTAATAGTCTGCTTTTACTCTTAAAATTTGTTTAACCTTTGTCTCTGTAGCTCATATGTATTTCTATACCCCTATCTCCCTCTTTCTCGCCGCCCTCTCTACCTACTCCCTCCCTCCCTGTTTTTCGTCCTCCAGGAGGGACCCCCCTCCCTCCTGCTCTCTACATCGAGCCAGAGGCTAATGGAAGTGGAAGCTCTCTATTATTTATCACATAACCAACTATTACCTGAATTAGCAACAATTTAGATGATTAAAGAAATTATTTCATCGCTGTTCCTTTTCAAGGTGCTATTCTAAGAGCTTTTTGGACGTTCAGAGATCCATTTGGGGGCATTGGACACATGACTCTGCAAATGTAATATCTTTTTTTCCAAAAGCAGTTTGGCAAATTCTTTCCTAGGCAACTTATCAGAATGAAAGTAAAGAGCCTCCCAGGTGGAGCAGTGGTCTAGGGCACTGCATCGCAGTGTTAACTGCGCCACCAGAGTCTCTGGGTTCGCGCCCAGGCTCTGTCGCAGCCGGCCGCGACCGGGAGGTCCTAGCTAGCGTCGTCCGGGTTAGGGAGGGTTTGGCCGGTAGGGATATCCTTGTCTCATCGCGCTCCAGCGACTCCTGTGGCGGGCCGGGCGCAGTGCACGCTAACCAAGGGGGCCAGGTGCACGGTGTTTCCTCCGACACATTGGTGCGGCTGGCTTCCGGGTTGGAGGCGCGCTGTGATAAAGAAGCAGTGCGGCTTGGTTGGGTTGTGCTTCGGAGGACGCATGGCTTTCGACCTTCGTCTCTCCCGAGCCCGTACGGGAGTTGTAGTGATGAGACAAGATAGTAATTACTAGCGATTGGATACCACGAAAATTGGGGAGAAAAGGGGATAAAAATTATTTTAAAAAATAAAATAAAAATGAATGAATGCAAAGAGTTTTCAAACCCAGAGGCCCAACAGGCCGATACTTTCGGGAATGCCTCGCGAAAGACCAGACCAGGGTTTGGGGTTTGGCAAGTCAATGGGAGAAGGGAAAATTTCCTACAACTTTCTCAAAAACCTAGATTCGATCCAATGTCTTAAGTAGCTGCAGCTGTCATTACTACAACCTCGTGAAAGTGATAAACTAACCCGTTTTAATTTGTGATATTTTTTTTACAGGCCTATCGAAGGAGTGCCTTTGATTTGACTGTCTGCACATGCAAAACTCGGCACGAAACGACCGTTAGACCCGATGACGAGTAGGATCAGTGATTTCTATTGGAGAAGCAGTTTCTAGGCCTCTTAATTGAAATTATCTTTGATGAAAGCTCTGATTCATTAGTCGCCGTGGCAACTGCAGAAAAGCTAGCATTCCATTCTGTTGCATGCCTATCATTCCGTTTTAAAGAGGCATATTCAGAAAGTATTCAGACCCCTTGACTTTTTCCACATTTTGTTATGTTTCAGGCTTATTCTAAAATTGATTAAATTACAACAACCCATAATGACATAGCGAAAAAAGGTTTTTAGATGTTTTAGCAAATTTAATTAAAAAAACAAAAACAGAAATACCTTATTTACGTAAGTATTCAGACACTGCTATGAGACTCAAAATTGTGCTCAGGTGCATCCTGTTTCCATTTATCATCCTTGAGATGTTTCTAAAACTTGATTGGAGTCCACCTGTGGTAAATTAAATTGATTGGAAATGATTTGGAAAGGCACACAGCTGTCTATATAAGGTCCCACAGTTGACAGTGCATGTCAAATTATTTTCAGTGGCAGGGACTGGGAGACTAGTCAGGAACGAGGGAAAGATGAACAGAGCAAAATACAGAGAGATCCTTGATGAAAACCTGCTCCAGAGTGCGCAGGACATCAGACTGGGGCGAAGGTTAAACTTCCAACAGGACAACGACATTAAGAACACAGCCAATACAACACAGGAGTGGCTTCAGGACAAGTCTCTGAATGTCCTTGAGTGGCCCAGCCAGAACCCGGACATGAACCTGATTGAACATCTCTGGAGAGACCTGAAAATAGATGTGCAGCAATGCTCCCCATCCAACCTGACAGAGATTGAGAAGATCTGCAGAGAAGAATGGGAGAAACTCCCCAAATTCAGGTGTGCCAAGCTTCTAGCATCATACCTAAGACGACCCAAGGCTGTAATCGCTGCCAAAGGTGCTTCAACAAGGTACTGAGTAAAGGGTTTGAACACTTATGCAAATGTGATATTTCATCATAAAAAAATGTATCAGCAAAAATAAAAAAACAACTGTTTCAAATCAAATTGTATTAGTCACATACACATGGTTATCAGAAGTTATTGCGAGTGTAGTGAAATGCTTGTGCTTCTAGTTCCGACAGTGCAGCAATATCTAACAAGGATATCTAACAATTCCACAAGAAATACCTAATACACACAAATCTAAGTAAAGGAATGGAATAAGAATATATTAAATAGAAATATACGGATGAGCAATGACAGAGCGGCATAGGCTAAGATGAAGAGCCCACAATCCTTAGTAGGAGTCCGTGTCGGTGGCACTGCATTATCCTCAAAGTGGGCAAAGTTGTTTAGTTTGTCTGGAAGCAAGACACCGGTGTCCGTGACATGGCTGGTTTTCCCTTTGTAGTCCGTGATTGTCTGTAGACCCTGCCACATACGTTGTGTGTCTGAGCCGTTGAAATGCGACTCCACTTTGTATCTATACTGACAGTTTGCTTGTTTGATTGCCTTGCGGAGGGAATAACTACACTGTTTGTATTCAGCCATATTCCCAGTCACCTTTCCATGGTGATAGCTCATGGATGCAATTCCTATGGCTTCCACAGGGTGTCAGCAGTCTATGTTCAAGTTTTCAGGCTTGTAACTTAAAAAATGAACAGGAAATAACCATTTTTGTATGAGGACACATCTTGGATATCCGTGTTTTTGAGGACCATGACGAAGTTGCGCACCTGCTAAAATCGGTTTCCTATTGAACATACTTCTTTCCAAAATAAATATTATAGTTTGATTACATTTTAGGGTGTCTGAGGAGTAAATAGAAATGTATTATGACTTGTTGAAACAAAGTTTAGGGGTAGATTTTCGGATTCCTTTCTCTGCAAGTTGAACGAGTGGATTACTCAAATCGATGGCGCCATCTAACAAAACAACACTACATGTTATAGCTGGGACTCTTTGGATGACAAATCAGAGGAAGATTTTCAAAAAGTAAGTGAATATTTAATCTTTATATGTGAATGTATGAAACCTGTGCCGGTATAAAAATATTTTGATGCGGGGTGCCGTCCTCAAACAATCACATGGCATGTTTTCGCTGTAATGGCTACTGTAAATTGGACAGTGCGGTTAAATTAACAATAATTTAAGCTTTCAGACGATATAAGACACTTATGTACCTAAATGTTTAAAATCCATAATAACTATTTGAATTTATTTGAATTACGTGCCCTCCAGTTCACCTATCCTTAAGACGTTTTTAACAATCTTCTGCCATTATAATAAGGCTTCAGTGTGGGACAGGAACTCCCAATCACCCCTAAAGCCCAGACCAAAAAATACACTTTGTTTATGCTTAGAATTAAGACCGAGACTTCAGAATGGGACGGACACAGAGAATGAGTCTGGAACTACCTGTCTGTTTAAAGGATCAACAGTGTCCTGGCAACAAGCAGAGAGGTAAAATGCTGCTCTGGGTTAAGCGACGAACACGATCAGGGGAACATTGCAGTCTGGGAGTGACGCACATCAAGGAACGGCTAGACCAAAGCCAAATTGGGCCAATTTTACCAAACAGGCTGGGTGACTCAGCATGGAACAAAGAGATGGAAAGGTGGTCTACCTAAACAACAGAGAGTGACTCACAGGGCAAGCCTGATGGGTGGGCATGTGGGTGTATGTGTGTGTGTGTGTACACGTGCCTGTGTGCGAGTGTGATGATGGTTCGGACACAACTAGACTAAAAAAGGAGAAAACACACACTTGGAGGCATTTAAAAACATTAAAACTGAGTGCGGGCAGCCGGGGAGACTCATAACCAACGAGTTCAGCCACTCAGTTTAATGTCAGGTCCTCTGGACCGACCCAAATGCTTATGGAGTTTATTTTATTTCCGCTCTCTCCAAGGTTTTTGTTCCACGACAGCCTCCATGATCACTTCATTTTTTAAAACATTTTCCATCGCTCTTTATACAGTCAGAGTTCCAGGAATGAAAAGGGGCTAATTTGCTCAAAATAAAGCCAATAAAAGAAGAACCGTGTCAAGCATGGATGACACTTACAAACAGGATCAATATACTTTACTATAGGCTCTCGAATATAGATACAGGCACACAGACCAAGGCCTTTGAATTATAGGCCTGACAAAGGCTATGACATAAAACCATTCAACTATACAATCTGATATTTTCTAATTCTATCTATCTTTCAAATATAGGTAAATCAACCTAACTAGGGTTTTCTGGGAAACTTACATAACCCAACACAACAAGATACAATGAGAAACCCTACAATGGAAAATGCACCAGGTGATACCCAATGAGGCCAACATAATGCGAATGGGATTGCAATATAACATGTGTCATAACCAGAGGAGGTTGGTGGGAGGAGTTATAGGAGGATGGGCTCATTGTAATGGCTGGAATTAATGGAACAGAGTCAAACACACTCCATTCCATTAATTCCATTGCAGGCACTACAATGAGCCCATCCTCCTAAAACTCCTCCCACCAGCCTCCTCCGGTCATTACAGCTTTTGACATCTGACTTAATGCTGTCCTCATACTGTTGGCTTGCCCGGACATTGTTTAACCCTCCATGGTATCCTTAGGAAGGACAATCTGACCCCTATTGGGAACATTTGACCCCTTTCAGAAAAGATTTACCACTTTTGGTTTCGATTGAATGTACAGCCCTGAATGTAGCTTTAAATGTGTCTGCACTGCACCAAGATATGACATAGAGCTAGGGGAAACACTGTGGTAAGGAGGCATGCTCCTAACAAAAGCTGTCATGACCCTTTCTGCACTGTTGTCTCCAACTCGGTCACTTCACTGAGCCTGTGCATAAAATTAAACCTAGTGTGTGTGGCATTCGTGGTATTCATGATGACGAGCTCCCCCTGACCCCCCGGCCCGTCCCGCTAATGTGTCATCATCAAAGGTTATTAACGCGTCCGACTCAGTGGGGATGAGGAACTGAGATACACCGAGGGGATGAATCACGCTAGAGCTGTTTCCCAAACCCCTGGTCGGGAGCCGCTGGTGTATCACTCACAGCTAATTCCTACTGGCACTCAAAGACTGCTTTTATCAACTGAACGGAGATAAGAAAATGTTAATGGCTTTAGGTTAGTCACAACATAAGAACATTAAGGAGTTACATGTATGTCGGCAAAATTGACCGCTACCGATCGGGCTGTGAACAAACAACCAACCACAGTCACCAGAGACCAGGCATTGAATACCTTACAACCACCTAAAGAACACCCTCTGACTGCATTAGCATAAACTTCAACACAAAGAGGAGGGGGTTAACCATCAGAACATAATCAATCAGGTGGGGAGGTTTTTGTACAAGACAGTTTGTGCGGAATAACTTCCCTGGGTACACACGGGTTAAGTAGATTTCTTCTGACAGCACTGGATCCTCTGAATTGAAAATGCTCTGCATCTCCTATGCATGTTTTCATTCATAAGACAACGCATACACACACAAACCACCCATATCAGCACAGGCCGACTACCATGGCTCAGACATTACTTTTCAAATTACAGGGCATCATAAACATGGCAGAATCAAGTTATTTCCCCGAATGAACAAATGTCATACACCACTCTGGTTAAATAAACACACATACAGACACACACACAGGGAGGGAAGGATGGTTGGAGAGGGAGGCAG